>NC_064638.1:29462500-29766634 GCF_023864345.2 Schistocerca serialis cubense
TCCTATATTCCTGTACTCTCTTGGACTCAACCATCGATAGTCACTGTCCTTCACCCATCCCCTTCTATGCTCCCACTCAAGCAATACACAGCTTCTATTCCACTAGTGCACCTACAGTCTCTTTCCTTCTCACCCTTTTCCAATATCCCCCCCCCCCCTCCCCCTCCCAAAATCTGTCTAGCTTCTGACCGTACCCAGCTGCCTACACTCTCCCCACCATGACCCTGTATGGTCCCAGAACTAGTACTTTATGATCCCCGCCTCTACCCTGCTATCCCTTCTCCTCCTGTCCCAACTTCCTCCTTACTCTTACCAGCCACATTTCTTGTCCCACCAGGCCCAGTTGCTCATAGTCTGACCTCAGTGGCCAGAGACAGTGGTCTCGTGTGTGTGTGTCATGATAGTGAGAATGTGTGTGTGTGTGTGTGTGTGTGATGTGTGTATTATCATCTTCAGAAGGAAGGTCTTTCAGTTAACAGTTTACTTGCATAGCAATCTTTCTACTGTGCTTGTCTGCAACTCAACATCTCCACTATTTGGTGTGCAGCAATGAATCTCTTTCATAATATTGTCATTGTTCTATACTGGAGTATCCACTGTTTGAAATCGTAAGATGTACTTAACAACCACAAATTTAATATTTTGTAATATTGTAATATTTGGAGATGATATGTCTGTTATCATAATAGTCTTCATATGTTACTTGTATAAATCACATTCTGCACATTGTTTTGGACAGTTGGTTTGCATAGCATGCTTTGATGTACAAGTACTTATGATCTAGGATACATAAAACTTTTCAGTCCATACTTTTTGCAAAAGTTTCTTGTGTGGAGGTCTGGGTAACACACCAATATTTCAACAAAAACAGAAACAATGAACTGGGCCTCTTAGCAACAAATAATGCTGAGCTAATAGCAGTCATCACAACAGATACAGCTATTAGCGAACACAGCAAGACTGAATATTGTAACCTACAAATTCTCCACAAATAAACAAAAAATATACCTATCAAAAAAAGCAGATAAAAATTCACTTGACACCTTTCTGAGAGACAATCTCCAGTCCTTCAAAGTTAAAAATTTAAGTGTAGACCAGATGTGGCTTGAATTCAAAGAAATGATATTGGCAGCAATTGAGAGATTTATGCTAAATAAATTAACAAAAGATGGAGCTGATTCTCCTTGGTAAACACAATGCATCAGAACACTGTTGCAGAAACAATGAACGCAAGATGCCAAATTCAAACGGATGCAAAATCTCCAACACTGACGATTTTTTAAAGAAGCTTGAAATTTTGCATGGACTTCAATGCAGGATGCTTATAGTAGTTTCCACAATGAAAGTTTGTCTTGAAACCTGGCAGAAAATCCAAAGAGTTTCTGGTTGTATGTTAAGTATGCTAGCAGCAACACAAAATTAATGCCTCCTCTATGCAATAGCAATGGAAATACTATAGATGACAGTGCTGCCAAAGCAGAGTTACTAAACACAGCCGTCCAAACTTCCTTCACCACAGAAGATGAAGTAAATTCCAGAATTTGAATCAAGAACAGCTGCCAACATGAGTAACATAGAAGTAGATATTGTCAGAGTAGTGAAGCACCGTAAATCGCTTAACAAAAGCAAGTCTTCAAGTTCACACTGTACACCAGTTAGGTTCATTTCAGAGTTTGTTGGTACTTTAGCTCCATACTTAGCAATCATATACAACCATTTGCTTGATGAAAGATCTGTACACAAAGACTGGAAAGCAGCACAGGCCACACCAATATTCAAGAAAGGCAGTAGGAGTAATTCACTAAATTACAGGCCCAAATCATTAACATCGACATGCAGCAGGATTTTTGAACATACGAGGTGCATTCAAGTTCTAAGGCCTCTGATTTTCTTTCTCCGGACTGGAAAGAGATAGAAACATGCGCATTGTTTTAAAATGAGGCCGCGTTCATTGTCAATACATCCCAGAGCACCGTACAGCACCGTACAGCAGATGGAATTTTACCGCCAGCTGCGAGAATGAGAACTGTTTTAAATACTTAAAATGGCGACGTTTTCCTTACTTGAACAGCGTGCAATCATTCGTTTTCTGAATTTGCATGGTGTGAAACCAATTGAAATTCATCGACAGTTGAAGGAGACATGTGGTGATGGAGTTATGGATGTGTCGTAAGTGCATTCGTGGGTGCGACAGTTTAATGAAGGCAGAACATCGTGTGACAACAAACCGAAACAACCTCGGGCTCGCACAAGCTGGTCTGACAACGTGATCGAGAAAGTGGAGAGAATTGTTTTGGGGGATCGCCGAATGACTGTTGAACAGATCGCCTCCAGAGTTGGCATTTCTGTGGGTTCTGTGCACACAATCCTGCATGACGACCTGAAAATGTGGAAAGTGTCATCCAGGTAGGTGCCAAGAATGCTGACGGACGACCACATGGCTGCCCGTGTGGCATGTTGCCAAGCAATGTTGACGCGCAACGACAGCATGAATGGGACTTTCTTTTCGTCGGTTGTGACAATGGATGAGACGTGGATGCCATTTTTCAATCCAGAAACAAAGCGCCAGTCAGCTCAATGGAAGCACACAGATTCACCGCCACCAAAAAAATTCGGGTAACCACCAGTGCTGAAAAAATGATGTTTAATATATTTTGTGTGTGGGATCTAAAATTTAAAAACCTCTCTCACACCGGCCTGATTTAGCTTCACTGATCAGGATAGTAAAAACATGAGTATGTTAAGGGAATTTTCATTCACAAGGCAGGCTTATCACATTGACACAGTTCAATACTGTTCTATACTGATTAAATTGAGCTTAATTTAAATTCCATAAGGCAGTGAAGCCATTTCGAAGTCTCGGTGCGACAAAAATTGTCAGTCAATCTCCTGAAAATATTTGTAATAATTATTAACTTTCGGTGATCACATGGGGAAGACCGGAGATCTGCTGTTAAGATCGTGTTAGCCTATTTATTTGAAGTAACTGGATATCTTGAGCATACAAAATGGCAGGTTCGTCCAGTGTAAATCAGACATTCCCCACTGATCCCGTGCAACACAGCGTAGTAAGCAGACACTGTCAATAATAATCAGTTAAATAATATGCGAACACACTTGCTTTAGTTTAGTTCATGTATTAAATTCCTTCTCATACAGAATCTCATCAAGATGGTGACTAGCACAACAATACATACATATACATCCTTCTTTCATGACTAATCGGCAAGAAGTCCACTATTCTTTTTATAAGAGAAAACATTGATAGCAGAGAAGCTATTCCATGGAGTAAATGGACGCTCCAAGGAATAATTGGGCTTGAAACTACTTTGCATTGATAATCGGTAAGATAAGAAGAGATATTTCGAGATATGTACTGAGTTATATAATTTATAAAATTTCTGAAAATATCGCGGAGAGACCGCTGCAAGAGACGTTACAGATGGTGTCCATGTTCTGGGACAGCGAGGGCATAATCCTTACCCATTGCGTTCCAAAGGGCACTACAGTAACAGGTGCATCCTATGAAAATGTTTTGAAGAACAAATTCCTTCCTGCACTGCAATAAAAATGTCCGGGAAGGGATGCGCGTGTGCTGTTTCACCAAGACAACGCACCCGCACATCGAGCTAATGTTACACAACAGTTTCTTCATGATAACAACTTTGAAGTGATCCCTCATGCTCCCTACTCACCTGACCTGGCTCCTAGCGACTTTTGGCTTTTTCCAACAATGAAAGACACTCTCTGTGGCCGCACATTCACCAGCCGTGCTGCTATTGCCTCAGCGATTTTCCAGTGATGAGGAAGACAAACTCCTAAAGAAGCCTTCGCCACTGCCATGGAATCATGGCATCAGCGTTGTGAAAAATGTGTATGTCTGCAGGGCGATTACGTCGAGAAGTAATGCCAGTTTCATCGATTTCGGGTGAGTAGTTAATTAGAAAAAAAATCGGAGGCCTTAGTACTTGAATGCACCTCGTATATTGTGTTCAAAATTATCAATTACCTCAAAGAGAATGGTCTATTGACACTCAGTCAACACAGATTTAGAAAACATCGTACTTGTGAAACACAATAAGCTCTTTACTCACATAAACTGCTGAGTGCTATTGAAAAGGGATTTCAAATAGATTCTGTGTCTCTAGATTTGCAGAAGGCTTTTGACATTGTACCACACTAGCAGCTTGTAGAGAAATTGCACGATTATGGAATATCATCACAGTTATGTGACTGGATTTTTGATTTCCTGTCAGAGAGGTCCCAGTTGATAGTAATTGATGGAAAATCATCGAGTTAAACAGATGTGATTTCTGGCACTCCCCAAGGTGGTGTTGTAGGCCCTTTGCTGTTCCGTATCTACATAAACAATTTAGGAGACAATCTGAGCAGCTGTTTTAGGTTGTTTGCAGATGATTCTGTCATTTATCGACTAGTAAAGTCATAAGAAGATTAAAACAAATTGCACAATGATTTAGAAAATGGTAGAAAAATTGGCAATTGACACTAAATAACAAAAAGTGTGAGGTCATCCACATGAGTGCTAAAAAGAAGCCATTAAACTTCAGTTACATGATAAATCAGTCAAATCTGAAGTCTGTAAATTCAGCTAAATACCTAGGAAATACAATTATGAACAACTTAAATTGGAAGGAACACTGGGAAAATGTTGTGAGAGAGGCTAACCGAAGACTGCGTTTTATTGGAAGGGCACTTACAAAACGTAACAGATCTACTGAAGAAACTGTCTACACTACACTTCTCCATCCTCTTTTAGAATACTGCAGCATGTTGTGGGATCCTTACTAGGTAGGACTGTTGGAGTGCATGAAGGAAGTTCAAAGAAGGGCAGCATGTTTTGTATTATTGCGAAATAGGGGAGAGGATGCCACTGAAATGATACAGGATTTAGGGTGGACATCATTAAAATGAACCCATTTTTTATTACAGCAGAATCTTCTCATGAAATTTCAATCAACAATTTTCTCCTCCAATTGTGAAAATATTTTTTTGATGCCGACCTACATAGGGAGAAATGATGGTTGTAATAAAATAAGGGAAATCAGAGCACACACGGAATGATATCAGATTTAGTCTTTTCCGTGCACTGTATGAGATTGGATTTGGGAGAGGTGTAATTACATAATCGACTATTATGTAATAGCAAATTTTCCTTAGGTTGCCATTACACCATCACTTGAAACTTGAAATTCACTGGCCAATTGGTTAATGCCCATATAGCACAGTCAAAGAATGTCCATGGTAGATTTCACAAAATACACACTAGCTTTGCTTCAGTGGCAACAATACAGTCTTTGTGGGCCAATCGTCAAGCTGCATGTATGAGCTATCAGCTGTCATTTGAATCAGCTCATGCACAATTACTGTATACCCTTCTTCATAAACTGTACTCGCATGCTCATTTTAGCATTGAAAAATCAACAACATTTTCTCTTTATGTTTGTTGTTCCACATATTTAGATAAACCTCTCTCATGACAGTTCCATAAAAAATAATTGAACAGTACCAACCTTAATCCTCAGGAATTCTGTTCAATGAGCTGATGTGTGGAGCAAGTAGGTCAATCTTAGTCAATGGAAAATATATTAAACAACACACCAAGACCAATATTCAGAAACTCAGTATGTGGCTCTGAAGAAAGATCAAACTTAAGACTGCAGACCACATCACACCAACCTCTATGACAAATCCCACCTGTATCAAGCTTGGTGCAGCTTTAAACACAAGCTAGACCACCTTCTAAACCAATAATTATCATCATTCAAATGTGTTCCATATTAGAGTTGCTTGTTGCATTCATTAATTTGCTTTATGTTTTTAGATTTCCATAAGGCTTTTGACACCATTACTCACACACAACTTCTAATCAAATTTTGTGCCTATCGAGTATTCATATCAGTTTTGTAACTGGATTCATGCTTTCCTGTCAGAATGGTCAAGTTCATGGTCATTGATGGAAAATCATCAAGTAAACTAGAAGTAATGTCTGTCTTTCACTGAGGAAATGTTATATGCCCTCTGGTGTTTCTGATCTACATAAAAGATTTAGGAGATGGTTTCAAAAGGTCTCTTATATTGTTTGTAGATGATGTTGTCATTTAATGTCCTGAAAGGTCATCAGATGATCAAAACATATTGCAAAATTATTTAGACAAAATACCTGCATGGTGCTGAAAGAGGCATCTGACTATAAACAGTGAAAAGTGTGAAGTCACCAACATTAGTACTAAAAGGAATCTGCTACACTTTTGTTGCATGACAAATCACACAAATCTAAAGGCTGTCAATTTAACTAAATACTTAGGGATTACTATAACCAACAGCTTAAATTGGAATGATAACACAGATATAGCTGTGGCGAAAGCAAATCAAAGTTAGTTTTTTTTTTTTGTCCTGGTCGATATGTGGTAAGTGGTTATGGGACCAAACTGCTGAGATCATCGGACCCTTGGCTTACACACTACTTAGTATAACTTAAACTAACTTACTATGCTAAGGGCAACACACACCAATTCCTGAGGGAGGTCTCGAAACTCTGACAGGGGTAGCTGTGCAAACTGTGGTAAGTAACATCAGACCATGTGGCTATCCCCCATGGCCCAAAGATTTTCATTTATTTGTGGAACACTTAGAATAATCAACAGGTCTACTACAGAAACTGCTTATACTACATTTGTCCTCCTTCTTCAGGAATACTGGTGCGCAGTGTGGGATATGCATCATATCGATCTGAGGGTGGACATGGAACAAATTCAAAGAAGGGGAGCACATTTTGTATTATCACAAAATAGAGGAGAGAGTGCCATGGGAGATGATATGTGAATTAGAGTGTCAGTCATTAAAACAAAGGCCTTTCCAATTGCGGCAGGATCTTCTCATACAATTTCAATAATTAATCTTCTCCTCAGAGTGTGAAAATATTTTGTTTCTGCCCATCTACATAGGGAGAAATGATCATCACAATAAATTAAGAGAAATCAGAGCTCATACGAAAATACGTAAGTGTTCATGTTACATGTGTGTTGTTGGAGAGTGGAACAGTAGAGAAATAACTTGAAAGTGGTTTGATGAACCCTCTGTGAATTCCAGACTAACCATGTACAAAGACATAGATGTAGGAAAAGGTGATCTTAAGACTGGCAGCTGGGAATCATTCTTCCTACATACATCACAGGATAATACTTATCTACTACAGACAAAAATACATAAAAATTCTTATTGAACTGTGTTCCTAAAATTATGCACACTAATTCCACCAAGAATAATATTTTCATAAATCTTGATGAGGACAAAGTCCTCTAATTCGCTGATTAATTTGGTACCCTAATAAATATCCACCAGGATTTGGAATCCTTAGAATCACAAAAGGTCCCGTACGCAAAAGCTGCCACTTTTTGTTCCTTTTGTTCAAGAGGTGGATGGTTTCTTAATGATACTTTCTTGTTCACTTGATACCTTAGTATTTTTATAATTGTCTTGTCACAATTGTGCTTTCTTCTAAATGCTTTTTGTCTGTCAAGCTGGTCAAAGTTTTCTGAACCTTTTCTTCTCACTTATCTTTGTCATTTGGACCTGTGGAATCTGGTCCACACATTCATTCATTCTTTGCCCTCCTGCCAAACAGTAGATCTGCTGTAGTGTAGTGTCTTGACAAAAGAGATGAGTGGTTCACTATGTCATCAAACGGTTTTATGTAGTCAATCCCCAGCGTCTGTAGATGGTGACAATACGTCCTTATGAACTATTAACTTCTCGAAACATCCTTCTAATTTCTTTATCTAGTGCTTTCCACTGAGACCATGGAATAAGATAGAAACTGTTGTACAAGGCTTTGTGTGGAAATTCATCAACGTAATATGTATTTCCTTTGTATTATTCCAGGTTTTTTTTTTTTTTTTTCAAATACCTCCCCATATTGATTCAAGAGGTTTAACTATTGGTGTCTCTGAATGCCAGTGAGGCTCTCTGGCTCTTCTACTTTCTGTAATATTTATGACATGACTTCAAGTCCTTTATTCATTAGGCTCACAAAATTTCTTGTCCTGCAATGTTCCTTTACAATGAATTTGATCAATACTGACTGCGGGTACTGTCCTTCCACACCAGCGCAACTTTAAGCTCATTCACTGTTAGAAAGGAAACCTTACCCATAGAGAAGTTGATCTTGTGTCCACACAGTTAACTCATGGCTCATAAGGCCTTCAACTAGTAGAATGGTGCATGGTATTGCAATAGTTTTACTAGCATTCCTATCATTCTAATATTTCTGGATCACATTTCAATGGATCCAGTTGTCTTGTAGTTCTGTACAGGAATGACATGCAACTTGGTTTTTGTGAATACCTTATTGAAAGAACTGCTTGACAGCACACTGCCAAATGCTCCTGTGTCTAGAACAATAGTTACTGAAACATCCTCAATACTGGCCCAAATTACAGATTGTGGTAACAATGGGTATTCCTGGTTGCTTTGATTCATATCAGAGCAGAATCCTACATTATATTGGTACCTTTAATATAATGAATACAATGAAGCTTACTTCATGTCTAACTCACTGCGGCTCAAGGTGGTTGGAGATTGTTTCCAGGTGTTGTACAGCTGTATGACTGCGGTCATCAATAATTTTGGTAATCACTGGTGATTGTGACCCCAGTCATAATCTGATGGTGTATTCAGTTGTTTGTTACTGCAATACATATTATTATTAAACAGATACCCAGAATTGTATCTCCTTTCACAGTTCATTCAATTTGTACTGCAAGGATTCCCACGACCATCTTCTTTTCTGTGTTTCTGATAACTGTTCAGTTCGGTATTCTGCAGAGGACACCAGCTTATGGTACATGCAGTTGTCCTCTACTACAGCCATTACCTGTACTAGGACTCCATGAGTAATAACCTCTGGGTCCTGGTTACGACTTAATGTCTCCTTCAGTTACGTCCATAGAACCCAATACAGACATAAATTCATTCTAACTGGGTTCTGACACAGTGATATGTTTGTCTCCATTTTCAACAGACAGGGATGCCTTTAAGATTGTTGAAACAACTCTATGAGAAATGGATTGACCCCAGTAGCATGCCTTACAAAGTTCTTTTTCGAAACACCGGTGCAAGCTCCCATTTTGAAAAGAAAAAAGCTCTGAGTGAAAACCCTCTTCTGTAGTATTACCGGCACATAACTGGGCCACAATTTGACAAGACATGCATTTTAAAAATCTTCATGCATTGTTGTTGTTGTTGTGGTCTTCAGTCCTGAGACTGGTTTGATGCAGCATGGATGCTACTCTATCCTGTGCAAGCCTCTTCATCTCCCAGTACCTACTGCAACCTACATCCTTCTGAATCTGCTTAGTGTATTCATCCCTTGGTCTCCCTCTACGATTTTTACCCTCCACGCTGCCCTCCAGTATCAAATTGGTGATCCCTTGATGCCTCAGAACATGTCCTACCAACCGATCCCTTCTTCTAGTCAAGTTGTGCCACAAACTTCTCTTCTCCCCAATTCTATTCAATACGTCCTATTAGTTATGTGATCTACCCATCTAATCTTCAGCATTCTTCTGTAGCACCACATTTCGAAAGCTTCTATTCTCTTCTTGTCCAAACTATTTATCGTTCATGTTTCACTTCCAGACATGTATACACTCCATACAAATACTTTCAAAAACGACTTCCTGACACTTAAATCTATACTAGATGTTAACAAATTTTTCTTCTTCAGAAACACTTACCTTGCCATTGCCAGTCTACATTTTATATCCTTTCTACTCTGACCATCATCAGTTATTTTGCTCCCCAAATAGCAAAACTCTTTTACTACTTTAAGCGTCTCATTTCCTAATCTAATTCCCTCAGCACCACTCAATTTAATTTGACTACATTCCATTATCCTCATTTTGCTTTTGTTGATTTTCATCTTATACCCTCCTTTCAAGACACTGTCCATTCCGTTCAACTGCTCTTCCATGTCCTTTGCCACCTCTGACAGAATTACAATGTCATCGGCAAACCTCAAAGTTTTTATTTCTTCTCCATGGATTTTAATACCTACTCCAAACTATTCTTTCGTTTCCCTTACTACTTGCTCAATATACAGATTGAATAGCATTGGGGATAGGCTACAGCCCTGTCCCACTCCCTTCCCAACCACTGCTTCCCTTTCATGTCTCCCGACTTTTATAACTGCCATCTGCTTTCTGTACAAATTGTAAATAGCCTTTCGCTCCCTGTATTTTACCCCTGCCGCCTTCAGAATTTGAAAGAGAGTATTCCAGTCAACATTGTCTCGTGCATTGAGGTGTCAAAAGTCATGGGATACCTCCTAATATTGTGTTGGATGCCCTTTTGCCTGCTGTAGTGCACCAACTCAACATGGCCTGGACTTAAAAAGTCACTGGAAGTGCACTGTATAAATATTGAGCCATTACTGCCTCTATAGCCATCTGTAAATGAGGAAGTTTGCCAAAGCAGGATTTTGTGCACAAATTGACCTCTCTGTCACACTCCATAAATTTTGATGGGACTCATGTTTTACAATTTGTGTGGCCAAATCATTTGCTCAAGTTATCTAGAATGTTTTACAAACCAGCTGTGAACAATTATGGCCTAGTGACTGTATAATGGTTACCTTAAACAATTTGTCATGCTCTTTGAAATTTGCTTACCATTAGCATGTTCTAAGCAGGGAACTGGCAGAGATTTAATTATTGATTAATCTCCCACTTGTCGATATCACAGAGAAGTGTCTCAGACATCAATATTGAAAAAGTATTTTCCAAGAGAGTTTTATCATTCCCTGTAAAAATTAAGTTTTTATAAAATGACAAGTAATGCTCAGAAAATGACAGTTAAATAGTGTACATATACAGGGTGGTCCATTGTTCGTGACCGGGGCAAATATCTCATGAAATAAGCGTCAAACAAAAAAACTACAAAGAACAGAACTCATCTAGCTGGAAGGGGGAAACCAGATGGCGCTATGGTTGGCCTACTAGATGGCGCTGCCATAGGTCAGAGGATATCAACTGCAACTTTTTAAATAGGAACCCCCATTTTTTATTACATATTCGTGTAGTATGTACAGAAATATTAATGTTTTAGTTGAACCACTTTTTTCGCTCTGTGATAGATGGTGCTGTAATAGTCACAAACATATGGCTCAAAATTTTAGATGAACAGTTGGTAACATATAGGTTTTTTAAATTAAAATACAGAACATAAGTACATTTGAACATTTTATTTTGGTTGTTCCAATGTGATACAAGTACCTTTGTGAACTTATCATTTCTGAGAACGCATGCTGTTACAGTGTGATTATCTGTAAATACCACATTAATGCAATAAATGCTCAAAATGATGTTCGTCAACCTCAATGCATTTGGCAATACGCGTAACGACATTCCTCTCAACAGTGAGCAGTTTGCCTTCCGTAATGTTCACACATGCATTGACAATGTGCTGACTCATGTTGTCAGGCATTGTTGGTGGATCATGATAGCATATATCCTTCAGCTGTCTCCATGGAAAAAAAATCCGGGGATGTTAGATCCGGTGAACGTGCGAGCCATGGTATGGTGCTTCAACGAACAATCCACATGTCATGAAATATGCTATTCGATACTGCTTCAACCACACACGAGCTATGTGCCTGACATCCATCATGTTGGAAGTACATCACCATTCTGCCATGCAGTGAAACATCTTGTAGTAACGTTGGTAGAACATTACATAGGAAATCAGCATACTTTGCACCATTGACATTGCCATTGATAAAATTGGGGCCAATTATCCTTCCTCCCATAATGCCGCACCATACATTAACCTGCCAAGGTCGCTGATGTTCCACTTGTAAGAGCCATTGTGGATTTCCTGTTGCCCAATAATACATATTATGCCAGTTTACGTCACCGCTGTTGGTGAATGACACTTCGTCGCTAAATAGAACACATGCAAAAAATCTGTCATCGGCCCGTAATTTCTCCTGTGCCCTGTGGCAGAACTGTACATGACATTCAAAGCTGTCGCCATACAATTCCTGGTGCATAGAAATACGGTATGGGTGCAATCGATGTTGATGTAGCATTCTCAACACCGACATTTTTGAGATTCCCGATTCTCACACAATTTGTCTGCTACTGATTAGTGGATTAGCCACGACAGCAGCTAAAACACCTACTTGGGCATCATCATTTTTTGCAGGTTGTGGTTGACATTTCACATGTGGCTGAACACTTCCTGTTTCCTTAAATAACGTAACTATCTGGATGACGGTCCAGACACTTGGATGATGTCATCCAGGATACTGAGCAGCATACATAGCACATGCCCTTTGGTCATTTTGATCACAATAGCCATACATAAACATGATATCGACCATTTCCACAATTGATAAACGGTACATTTCAACACGGCTAATGTATCACAAAGCAAATACCGTCTGCACTGGTGGAATGTTACATGATACCATGTACTTATACGTTTGTGACTATTACAGCACCATCTATCACAAAGCGAAAAAAGTAATTCAACTAAAACATTCGTATTTCTTTATGTACTGCATGAATATGTAATAAAAAATGGGGTTTCCTATTTTAAAAAAACGCAGTTGATATCCATTTGACCTATGGCAGCACCATCTATCAGGCCAACCATAGTGACATCTGGTTTCCCCCTTCAAGCTAGATGAGTTTTGTTCTTTATAGTTTTTACATTTGGTGCTTATTTCGTGAGATATTTGGTCCCATCACTATCAATTGACCACCCTGTATATGATTTATCAGTATCAGATATATTTTTACTACAAACTGACTTTATATTGTTGACCTTGTGCTTGTGAGCAGACACTTCCTTCACAACTGACCATATGGTCTTAATTTTATCCTGTGAAGTAGCTATTCTATTTATGTACCACATACTCTTTGAATTCCTAATAACATTTTTAAACACCTTACATTAGTGTTTGTAATGGGCTACTGTAGCTTGATTGTGACTACTTCTAGCATTTTGATATAATAACCATTTTGTTCTATGTGATATCCTTATTATTATTAGTATTTGACAGACATTTGCTGAGCATAGCAAGTGATTTAAATAAAAACTCATTTTCTACAGAGAATGATATAACTCACCTGGAAAATACTTTTCCAATATTCATGTCTGAAATACTTCTCTGTGATACTGACAAGGGGGAGATTGAATCAGTAATGAAATCACTGAAGAACAAGAACTCTCATGGATATAATGGGTTGCCTAGGAGAATATTAAGGTACTGTGTTGCACATGTTAGCTTGTACTTAGCCATATTTGTAACATTTCCTTTAAGGATGGTCAGTTTCCTGGATGATTAAAGTACTCACTGGTAAAGCCGCTTTGTAAAAAGGGAGAAAGGAATAACGTAGACAATTTTAGACATATTTCTATGCCATCAGTGTTTGCTAAAGTTATTGAGAAAGTAGTGTATGTAAGGATAATTGATCATTTTATTTCACATAATTTGCTATCAAATATAAAGTTCGGTTTTAGAAGTGGTTTAACAACTGAAAATTCTATATTCCCTTTTCTCTGTGAGGTACTGGATGGATTAAATAAAAGGTTTCAAACACTAGACATATTTTATGATTTAACTATGGCATTTGATTGTGTTGATTGTAAAATACTCCAGAAGTTGGAATATTACAGAATAAGGGAGTAGCTGACAATTGGGTCACCTCTTACTTTAACAACAGACAGCAAAAGGTCATTATTCACAGTGTTGAGAATGACTGTGATGTGAGGTCTGTGTGGGGTATGGTCAAATGGGGGGGCACCCCAGGGATCAATGTTGGGGCCACACCAGTTCCTTATTTATTTAAATGACATTCCCTCTAGTATTATGGGTAACTCTAAAATATTTCTGTCTGTTGATGAACCTAGCTTGGTAGTAAAGGATGTTGTGTGCAACAATGGCCCTGTTTCGAATAATGCACTTCATGACATACACTCAAGCCTTGTAAAAACATAATTAATGCTAAAGCACAGTAAAACTCATTTTTTACAGTTTCTAACACACAATTCAACAAAAGTCATCGTTTCAATTCCAAAAATGGGCATATGATTAGAGAAACTGAACAGTACAAATTTCTTGGTGTTTAAACAGATAGTAAACTGTCATGGAAGGCCCACATTCAGGGTTTTGCCGAAGTACTTATTGCTGCCATTTTCACTATTTGAACCGTATCTGAGGTAAGTGATAGTTTGTCATGAAAAGTAGTCTACTTTGCTTATTTTCATTCACTTATGATGTATGGTATTATATTTTGGAGAAACTCTTCCCATTCTCAAAGAACATTTTTGGCTCATAAACGAGCGGTCCGGGCAAAAAGTGGTGTAAGTTCATGAACCTCTGGGTATTCTGACATTGACCTTACAATATATATGCTCTTTATTGTCATTTCTTGTTAACAGTATCAGTTTATTTCAAAGAATTAGCAGCCTGCACTTGGTTAATACTAGGCAGAAATCCAAACTGTATTTTGCACTCACTAGCTTGACTCTTCTGCAGGAAGGTGTGCAATATACTGCTGTATCCATTTTTGATAACGTACCATAAGGATTCAAAAATCTTAGCATTAATCCACACTCTTTCAAACTGAAACCAAACAGTTTCCTCATGAGTGACCTTCTGTTCTGTTGAGGAGTTCCTTGAAACATTAAGCTGATTCCTCTGTTATATTGTTGATTGCTTTTGCATGAACTTATAGCTTGACTTTTTTTGGGCTCATAAAAATTTTATTTTATCTGTTAGTTCTTTTATGTTGTAATTTCATGTACTGACTCATTGCATGACCTTCCATTTGGTCCTACAGAACTATACATGTAAAATAAAAAATAAGAAAATCTCCTGAATATAAATGACAGCTGTACCAATGCACTGTTCTTTTAAACCTTGTATACGTGATATTGCTGCCATCTCTACATGTTCGTATTACTATCCCATGACTTTTCCTAATTTGTTGTATGTTTCGCATGAATCATTTATTTCAGTTGCCTATAGGGCCCTGTCACCATGCACATATTAAGTTACTTAACTTATCTTTTGCACCTTTGTCCATGGTCATGGCAATACATCTTTAAAGCCACAAATGAATACCACAGGATATACCATCTTATTTAATGAATATATTTGAAAGTTTCTGTGCTTAAGAATTTTCATTTCCCTTATTATTACTGTGCATAGCATTGTCACCAGCAGCATGTCATGTGCAGATTGTGAAATATTTTGAACAGGCTGATACAAATTCAGACTGTTATAGTCTGATCTGGGGCTCAAGGTGTGTGTCATTATGTTTCCATGCAATTCATATTGGCATTTCTGCACCACTGTCAGGACATCTATTAACTCTTTGTTCAGGGGTTTGACTGTTTCAACTATTTTATTTCTCCATTTAGAAGAATCAGATCCTATTCGTTCTTTGATCTTGAGTAATTCCTTCTTTAGTCCACTGCTGGCAGGGACAACAGATTACTAACAGAAGTCTCGATTCGCTCGTTCGCAAATTTTATTATTTGATCTTCCTCAGAATTTGCCCAAGCATTTATGTATTCTGTGACTTGCTGCCTGTCCACAGTAAACTGTTCTTGTACCATTTTTCTTGCTCTAATGACCAATTCATCACTTGGTATGACAGATTGTGTACAGTGTCACCTAAGGATACCTATCTATCATGGATATCATTCACTTCTGTTGGTAGCTTCTCCATAGATCCAGGGGTCAGCTCTTGAGCTTTTTGCAGTTCAGTTATCTCACTTCCTATTTCCTTCACTCTGGCTTCCTGTTTCCCTGCTAATTCAGTAACTTGTGTGCTCACTGTGGCCAGATCTTGCCTAGTGGGCATATCCTCCTGTCTAGTAGACATTTCTTTTTGCTTTGTGGCTAATGCTGTAACAAGAGTGGTCATCTATGTTTGTTTTGCAGCTCAAATTCTCATCTGCTCCAGAATTTTGGTAAAGGCATCTTATGTTTATGGTTTTGATACCTCTGGTTCCACTACATCCTCAACTGAATGAACATTTTTGATACCTCTGGTAACACTACATCCTCAACTGAATGAACATTAACTAAGTCCACCAACTTCATCTTATATTGAGCATAAGTTTTTACCCAACACACAAACAAATTTGGACAAGAACCTAATGTCTTCTATCAGATTGCAACACAGTCTATCCCTAATACATATACACACAAAATATCATCAGACAGACAAAGAAAACTATAGTGATAAGCACTGTTAAAAATACATGATAAATATAGTTTCCAATGATCTATATTGTGAAGAATAATACTCTGAAAACAGAGAAAAATCTTAGTACTACTAGAAAGAGTGATGAAGATCTGTACCAGCTATTTACCCTAGAAGCTTATCTGAAAACTTACAGCTTTGTAGGGGTGCAATCTGGTCAAGAAAGAAAGAATCATGTACTCTGACTTTATTTTCTGGTGTGTTCTGAAGTTCATTTATGATGGACCTGGACTCAGCAGCGACTGCATCTGACCTCCATACAGAGAATTTTTGGAGTGTGTTACAAAAGACACAATAAATACACTCCTGGAAATTGAAATAAGAACACCGTAAATTCATTGTCCCAGGAAGGGGAAACTTTATTGACACATTCCTGGGGTCAGATACATCACATGATCACACTGACAGAACCACAGGCACATAGACACAGGCAACAGAGCATGCACAATGTCGGCACTAGTACAGTGTATATCCACCTTTCGCAGCAATGCAGGCTGCTATTCTCCCATGGAGACGATCGTAGAGATGCTGGATGTAGTCCTGTGGAATGGCTTGCCATGCCATTTCCACCTGGGGCCTCAGTTGGACCAGCGTTCGTGTTGGACGTGCAGACCGCGTGAGACGACGCTTCATCCAGTCCCAAACATGCTCAATGGGGGACAGATCCGGAGATCTTGCTGGCCAGGGTAGTTGACTTACACCTTCTAGAGCACGTTGGGTGGCACGGGATACATGCGGACGTGCATTGTCCTGTTGGAACAGCAAGTTCCCTTGCCGGTCTAGGAATGGTAGAACGATGGGTTCGATGACGGTTTGGATGTACCGTGCACTATTCAGTGTCCCCTCGACGATCACCAGTGGTGTATGGCCAGTGTAGGAGATCGCTCCCCACACCATGATGCCGGGTGTTGGCCCTGTGTGCCTCGGTCGTATGCAGTCCTGATTGTGGCGCTCACCTGCACGGCGCCAAACACACATACGACCATCATTGGCACCAAGGCAGAAGCGACTCTCATCGCTGAAGACGACACGTCTCCATTCGTCCCTCCATTCACGCCTGTCGCGACACCACTGGAGGCGGGCTGCACGATGTTGGGGCGTGAGCGGAAGACGGCCTAACGGTGTGCGGGACCGTAGCCCAGCTTCATGGAGACGGTTGCGAATGGTCCTCGCCGATACCCCAGGAGCAACAGCGTCCCTAATTTGCTGGGAAGTGGCGGTGCGGTCCCCTACGGCACTGCGTAGGATCCTACGGTCTTGGCGTGCATCCGTGCGTCGCTGCGGTCCGGTCCCAGGTCGACGGGCACGTGCACCTTCCGCCGACCACTGGCGACAACATCGATGTACCGTGGAGACCTCACGCCCCACGTGTTGAGCAATTCGGCGGTACGCCCACCCGGCCTCCCGCATGCCCACTATACGCCCTCGCTCAAAGTCCGTCAACTGCACATACGGTTCACGTCCACGCTGTCGCGGCATGCTACCAGTGTTAAAGACTGCGATGGAGCTCCGTATGCCACAGCAAACTGGCTGACACTGACGGCGGCGGTGCACAAATGCTGCGCAGCTAGCGCCATTCGACGGCCAACACCGCGGTTCCTGGTGTGTCCGCTGTGCCGTGCGTGTGATCATTGCTTGTACAGCCGTCTCGCAGTGTCCGGAGCAAGTATGGTGGGTCTGACACACCGGTGTCAATGTGTCCTTTTTTCCATTTCCAGGAGTGTAGTTAAAATGCAATGCAATAACACAATGTAAAGTCCTGCCTCCCCAGAACCTGTCTTCTATATATTTTTCAGGGGATCTATTAGGAATTACTTTATGCACTTTAAAACATGAAGATTTGATCATTATTATCACCATTTTTGGTGTTGATAATTATGATTATAAAATTTATCTGCTTCTTTACTAATGTTACAATCACTATAAGCTTATGTTATGTGCTAGATAACTTGTTGGTTGCATTCCAGGTGGAAATTACTTAAATAAAATGTAAAAATTTCAAACTTACACAAAACAGACTTCTGCAGAATTATGGATGGGGTGAGGTGGCTACATATTGTGTAATGCATAGCACTGTCCTTGTTTAATGGCCATTACTGCTGTACTGAGTTATTAGCCACAACTGTAACACTGTTTATTAAGAAGTTATATGAAAATTTTCCCCCAAACAAGTCTCAATAAAAAGTTTAGTTTCTTGTTGCTGGTCCACTTTCCAATGACCCCTCTGACCTACAAACTGAATATACTTATGAACACTGGGTAAGATAATGGTAATTAGAAATTGTTTAAGTAATGATCTCACCTTGAGTTTTATTTTCAAGAAAATATAATAGGCCTACCACCTGCATAGTGCTATTGTGAGTAATATTACTACTGTCAACAATTCAGACAGTTTAGAATGATTACAACTTGTTTCACTTCATTTACAAAGGAACTAATTACCTTTTTGACCATCTCATATGATGATTAACAGTTGAGAGCAAATTATTTTCTTCGTACTCAGAGCCATGGTATAAAGTGATGAGTACACTGTCCACTCTGGGGCAGTAGAGCTTGTGTATACTTGACAAAATATAAAAAGATGTACTACACCAGGCAGATATGGTCAGAAGTATGTTCAGGAACACATGTAAATGAAAAATTCAGCAAATTCTTGACTATATTCAAACTAAAATTTGACAAGACATTTCCTAAAATGGCACATTCTGTTAGAGAATCTATCAGAAAAACTGGGTAACAAAGTTACCAGAATCTTCTGATCACTCAGGTATCTCAGCTCTAGCAAAGACAATAAGAGGGTCCCAGCCTTCTTGCAGTATTTTATCAAATACAAAAGAACCTATAGGAAAATGCTGCAGGTTGGAAAAAGAATACAAAATGATAAGGCTATACAGATGTCAACAATAAAAGCAAAGCAACAAGGAATATAGTGAAACAAGAAACTGGTAGCACCAAGCCAAAACAGAAAAATGTGAAAATTAGAAATAAAGGTGGTTTAATATATAATTTTAGGGATAACTTTCTTGACCATTACTTTAGTAACATAGCAACCAAACTGCAAGTAAAGCTACCAAAAATACAATATACAGCTACAAATAACTACGAACTTTACATAAAGCTGCTGCTACTAACCATATGAGAGAAAATAATTGGGATTGTGTATAAATTTAAGAGTAAAATATCCATAGCTCCAGATGAGATTCCAGTGTATCTACTAAGGGACTGTATTAGCAGCATAAAAGCATCGCTAACAGATACTATAAATGAGTCATTCACATCCAGTTGCTTCCCTGATTACCTAACACAAGCAGAAGTTCTTCCCATCCACAAAAAAGATGGTAAAGAAAATATAGAGAATAACAACCCAAATTCAACACTGCCTCCATTTAAAAAAATGATAGAAACTATTATGGAAAACAGATATATGGATTATTTGGATAAATATCAACTTCTGTGGAAAGAACAGTTTGGTTTCAGATCTAGAAAGAGGACAGAAGCTACTACAGGAAAATTTACAAAAATAGTTATACATCTACATCTACATCTACATCTATACTCCGCGAGCCACCTTACGGTGTGTGGCGGAGGGTACTTATTGTACCACTATCTGATCCCCCCTTCCCTGTTCCATTCACGAATTGTGCGTGGGAAGAACGACTGCTTGTAAGTCTCCGTATTTGCTCTAATTTCTCAGATCTTTTCATTGTGATCATTACGCGAGATGTATGTGGGCGGTAGTAATATGTTGCCCATCTCTTCCCGGAATGTGCTCTCTCGTAATTTCGATAATAAACCTCTCCGTATTGCGTAACGCCTTTCTTGAAGTGTCCGCCACTGGAGCTTGTTCAGCATCTCCGTAACGCTCTCGCGCTGACTAAATGTCCCCATGACGAATCGCGCTGCTTTTCGCTGGATCATGTCTATCTCTTCTATTAATCCAACCTGGTAAGGGTCCCATACTGATGAGCAATACTCAAGAATCGGACGAACAAGCGTTTTGTAAGCTACTTCTTTCGTCGATGAGTCACATTTTCTTAGAATTCTTCCTATGAATCTCAACCTGGCGCCTGCTTTTCCCACTATTTGTTTTATGTGATCATTCCACTTCAGATCGCTCCGGATAGTAACTCCTAAGTATTTTACGGTCGTTACCACTTCCAATGATTTACCACCTATGGCATAATCGTACTGGAATGGATTTCTGCCCCTATGTATGCGCATTATATTACATTTATCTACGTTTAGGGAAAGCTGCCAGCTGTCGCACCATGCATTAATCCTCTGCAGGTCCTCCTGGAGTACGTACGAGTCTTCTGATGTTGCTACTTTCTTGTAGACAACCGTGTCATCTGCAAATAGCCTCACGGAGCTACCGATGTTGTCAACTAAGTCATTTATGTATATTGTAAACAATAAAGGTCCTATCACGCTTCCCTGCGGTACTCCCGAAATTACCTCTACATCTGCAGATTTTGAACCGTTAAGAATGACATGTTGTGTTCTTTCTTCTAGGAAATCCTGAATCCAATCACAAACCTGGTCCGATATTCCGTAAGCTCGTATTTTTTTCACTAAACGTAAGTGCGGAACCGTATCAAATGCCTTCCTGAAGTCCAGGAATACGGCATCAATCTGCTCGCCAGTGTCTACGGCACTGTGAATTTCTTGGGCAAATAGGGCAAGCTGAGTTTCACATGATCTCTGTTTGCGGAATCCATGTTGGTTATGATGAAGGAGATTTGTATTATCTAAGAACGTCATAATACGAGAACACAAAACATGTTCCATTATTCTACAACAGATTGACGTAAGCGAAATAGGCCTATAATTATTCGCATCTGATTTATGACCCTTCTTGAAAATGGGAACGACCTGCGCTTTCTTCCAGTCGCTAGGTACTTTATGTTCTTCCAGCGATCTACGATAAATTGCTGATAGAAAGGGGGCAAGTTCTTTAGCATAATCACTGTAGAATCTTAAGGGTATCTCGTCTGGTCCGGATGCTTTTCCGCTACTAAGTGATAGCAGTTGTTTTTCAATTCCGATATCGTTTATTTCAATATTTTCCATTTTGGCGTCCGTGCGACGGCTGAAGTCAGGGACCGTGTTACGATTTTCCGCAGTGAAACTGTTTCGGAACACTGAATTCAGTATTTCTGCCTTTCTTCGGTCGTCCTCTGTTTTGGTGCCATCGTGGTCAACGAGTGACTGAATAGGGGATTTAGATCCGCTTACCGATTTTACATATGACCAAAACTTTTTAGGGTTCTTGTTTAGATTGTTTGCCAATGTTTTATGTTCGAATTCGTTGAATGCTTCTCTCATTGCTCTCTTTATGCTCTTTTTCGCTTCGTTCAGCTTTTCCTTATCAGCTATGATTCGACTACTCTTAAACCTATGATGAAGCTTTCTTTGTTTCCGTAGTACCTTTCATACATGATTGTTATACCACGGTGGATCTTTCCCCTCGCTTTGGACCTTAGTCGGTACGAACTTATCTAAGGCGTACTGGACGATGTTTCTGAATTTTTTCCATTTTTGTTCCACATCCTCTTCCTCAGAAATGAACGTTTGATGGTGGTCACTCAGATATTCTGCGATTTGTGCCCTATCACTCTTGTTAAGCAAATATATTTTCCTTCCTTTCTTGGCATTTCTTATTACACTTGTAGTCATTGATGCAACCACTGACTTATGATCACTGATACCCTCTTCTACATTCACGGAGTCGAAAAGTTCCGGTCTATTTGTTGCTATGAGGTCTAAAACGTTAGCTTCACGAGTTGGTTCTCTAACTATCTGCTCGAAGTAATTCTCGGACAAGGCAGTCAGGATAATGTCACAAGAGTCTCTGTCCCTGGCTCCAGTTCTGATTGTGTGACTATCCCATTCTATACCTGGTAGATTGAAGTCTCCCCCTATTACAATAGTATGATCACGAAACTTCTTCACGACGTTCTGCAGGTTCTCTCTGAGGCGCTCAACTACTACGGTTGCTGATGCAGGTGGTCTATAGAAGCATCCGACTATCATATCTGACCCACCTTTGATACTTAACTTAACCCAGATTATTTCACATTCGCATTCGCTAATAACTTCACTGGATATTATTGAATTCTTTACTGCTATAAATACTCCTCCACCATTGGCGTTTATCCTATCCTTGCGGTATATATTCCATTCTGTGTCTAGGATTTCGTTACTGTTCACTTCCGGTTTTAACCAACTTTCCGTTCCTAATACTATATGCGCACTATTTCCTTCAATAAGAGATACTAATTCAGGAACCTTGCCCTGGATACTCCTGCAGTTTACCAATATTACGTTAACTTTTCCTGTTTTTGGTCTCTGAGGATGGACGTTCTTTATCAACGATGATAATGTCCTCTCTGGTAAGCCGTCAGGTATTTTATCGTTTCGCCCAAGGGGGGGTCCCTCTAACCTAAAAAACCCCCGTGTGCACGCCACACGTACTCTGCTACCCTAGTAGCTGCTTCCGGTGTGTAGTGCACGCCTGACCTGTCTAGGGGGGCCCTACAGTTCTCCACCCAATAATGGAGGTCGATGAATTTGCAACCATTATAGTCGCAGAGTCGTCTGAGCCTCTGGTTTAGACCCTCCACACGGCTCCAAACCAGAGGACCGCGATCGACTCTGGGCACTATGCTGCAGATATTAAGCTCAGCTTGCACTCCGCGTGCAATGCTGGTTGTCTTCACCAAATCAGCCAGCTGCCGGAAGGAACCAAGGATGGCCTCAGAACCCAAGCGGCAGGCGTCATTCGTTCCGACATGTGCTACTATCTGCAGCCGGTCACACCCAGTGCGTTCAATAGCTGCCGGAAGGGCCTCCTCCACATTACGGACGAGACCCCCCGGCAAGCACACCGAGTGCACACTGGCATTCTTCCCCGACCTACCCGCTATTTTCCTGAGGGGCTCCATAACCCGCCTAACGTTGGAGCTCCCTATAACTAATAGGCCCGCCCTCTGTGACTGTCGGGACCTTGCCGGAGAATCGGCCACTGGCCCAACAGGCGAGGCATCCTGTGGTGGCTCGGAAACGATGTCATCACCACTAGGAAGCACCCCGTACCTGTTGGAAAGGGGTAAGGCAGCTGCCACGCGGCCAGATCCCACCTTCGCCTTTCGGCCAGGCACGCGCGAGCCCACCACTGTCCGCCATTCACCCTGGAGTGATGGCTGACCGGTAAGATGCTCACTGCCGGAAGACGCAGCGACATCAGGGGTTCCATGTGATTCCAAGGCCACCGAAGTAGGCATAGGTCTCACCACAGTTGCCCCAACGCCACTACGAGCCGACGCCTGCGCCTCGAGCTCGATGAGCCTAACAGACAAAGCCTCCACCTGCCCCCGAAGAGTGGCCAATTCTCCTTGCGTCCGCTCACAACAACCACAGTCCCTACACATGACTATGTTTACCCTACTCTATACGGTGACAAATTCCCAAGATAATCTTCTGATGAGCTACTCTGATAATCAAGAAACACTCACTGAAATACGAGACGCGAAAACTACGCTAGGTTTTCCCAGAAAAACTATTTAAAAGCTAAGCGCAGCAAATAAGTACAAAAACGCTTTATACAAACAGTACTCGCTGCTGCTGGTGCTCTCGCTCTGGCTGTCACAAGACAACTGCTGATTCAAGTGACTAGTGGCTAACGGCCGCGAAACAAACAAAAGACGGTTTTAGGGCGCTTTCTGTTCTAAACGATCAAGAAAACACTAAGAAATCTAACACGAAAACTACGTAAAGTTTTATCAAGAACTGTTAGTTACTATGCAGAGCAGATAAACACAAATAGAATCCCTTCCTTAGTGGAAGGTCGTAAACAAAATGCAAAATAAACGCTTTATACAAACAGTAGTCGCTGCTGCTGGTGCTCTCGCTCTGGCTGTCACTGACACATCCTGCCTCACGAGTGGACACTAGCACATTACAAAATCTGTCACTCATGTGATAACTGAAACCACAGCATGACCCATCACACAAATAACCACTTTTTACACTACACACTCCATCATTTGGATGACCACTGAAATCACAACATACCCCGTCACATAAGTGAGCAATGAAATCACTACACCACTACAGCACACTTAATGGGTGTGTATGTTCTGCCTTGTGTCTGTGAGAGTATACTCCAGTGAAGCAGCAGCAGCAGGAGGGACACAGCTGAGACCTCTGCTCCCTAATCCTGCTGGACCCCCTTAAATTGGGCACACAGTGTGGTGATATAACCTAGATACCAGAGTTGCAGTCTATGTTGTTGGGAGTCCTGTATTATATTACTATGTGGCTGGCACATTCGCTTACTATCATTGGTGCAGTGTGACCAATGCTGTAGGCTCACAATCTGACTAACTGTGCTAGCAGTGCCAAATTTGTCCTACGCTATAAGTTCATGACTTTGATAGTACCATGACTAGCTGAACTGTGCAGCTGCCAATTTCCGTTGCTACACAACCTAATCCCCCTCCCAAAAGGAGGGAGTAGTTGAAGGTCAGGCAAATTAGGCTGGGAAGCACACTTGATGCCCAGAGCAGGATTGGGGAGGTGGTGGTGTGGTCATCTGAGGGGAGTGCATGGAGGTGGGCTAAGATGGGAAGCTGTATGTCACCTTTATATGGTCCAGTGATACTGTCTGAGTGTTCCCATCTGCCAGCCGGAATGGCTGAGTGGTTCTAGGCACTTCAGTCTGGAACCGCATGACCGCAATGGTCGCAGGTTCGAATCCTGCCTCGGGCATGGGTGTGTGTGATGTCCTTAAGTTAGTTAGGTTTAGGTAGTTCTAAGTTCTAGGGGACTGATGACCTAAGCTGTTGAGTCCCATAGTGCTCAGAGCCATTTGAACCATTTTTTTGTTCCCATCTATGGAAACTTCCAGGGCATAATGACTTTGGCTAACAATCTCATGAGATCTGGAGAATGGACATTGGAGACCAGGCCTGACCCCCTCAACACTGACCATTACATGCATGGCAGTGCCTGAATCTGATGAACGAAGGAAGCTGGGGTGCCATGCTGAGAGCCAAGTTAAAGATAGATGCATGCAATATGGTAGCACAGGTCATACAGGAATGTTAGAGTCAGAAGAGCTAGCAGAGAATTTGACACATTGTCTGGTATCTGAAGCTGCTCACCATATACCGTAAAAGAGCCCAGTCACTGGGGTGTGGAGGTCTGTCTTAAACTGGAGTGGGGGTTGACAAGTATGATGAAGAGTGCAGTAGTACCTGCTTTGTTATGACAAACCAGAGCCACCTTCAAAATTTGATGCCATCACTCAACCATATCATTTCAGGCTGGATGGTGATTATGAGTGCCAAAGAATTTGGCAATCTTTGAACAGCTGGGATTCAAATTTCCTTTCACAACCTGTGGTGATGTCGAGTAGGAAAGCATAATGATCAGTCCACCTACTGACAAATGCTAATACCACAGTATCATCTGAGATGTAAGAAATTGGTGTTGCCTCTGGCCAGTGTGTGAAATGTTCAATGATAGGTTAAAAAGATACTGCTGACCATCAGAGGTGAGGAAGTGATTGACAATGTTAACATGGGCATGCATAAGCAACCCTGTGGCCTGAGGAAAATCACCAACTGGGGCATGGATGTGCAGGTCAGTCTTACCAAGCTTACAGGCAACACAGCAATGGTTCCAGCTGCAACAATCTGAGCAGATGCCAAGCCTTCATAATGATGAATCCTGGTAGTAGATTTAATACCAGTACGTCACAGGTTATGGACACTGTCAAAGGCCAGCTGGGGGAAGGCGGTTGGTAGGAAAGGTTGGAATTTGCAGTTGGAGGTATCACATAACAGTTTATGTCTGTGCCAGCCTGAGGCCAGTTTTTGGGTTTTGGTGATAAGAGTCCTGCTCTGTACTGACCTCTTCAGCTGCAGTGAATGTTGTGAAATTGATGCAGCCAGTGATGCCAGCAACTCATGACAGACAATCGGTAACAATACTGTCCATGCTGAACTGAGAGATATATTCCAGTTGGTGGAATTGATGTGGTGAGCAGTGACCATTGCTCTACTGCAAGGTATTCATGATGCGTCTGTAGTGTGGAAGTCTCATTAAGTTCCTGGCCTCCAGCTTTTGGTAGATGTAGCAGATTACCTCATAGATGACAAGCAGCTTCCTGTCATAGGCACTTCGTTGGTGTTTTGTAGGCCTAAGCTTATTTGGAAAGAAGACCAATGGTTGTCAGGAACCACTGAAGTGTTGTTGCAAAGCTGCTCCTAAGGCACAGTGGCTGGTGTCAACCACCAGTGCCAACAGGGTGTCATGCTGCATGAGCCAGAAGTGTAGAATTGACAAGGCAGTTCTTGACAGCAGTGATGGCAGCGTCTATTTGGTCCATACAAAGAATGGAAGGACCAGCAAGAGCATCTGACAGCAGCCCTTGACTTGAGAGTGCACAAGGGAGATAAATCTGGGGCCCAGGAACATCACCTGGGAGGCACCAAAAATGCAATTAATGATAACCCCAAAATCTTTTACCCACTGAAACACTACTGACAGGTGTTCAGTTAATTAGTTTGTTACAATATTATGAAAAGAATAGACAACTACTGACCATATAGTGTAGATACTGAGTCATGGAGAGGCACTGCAAAAAGGATACTAAATAAGTAAGCATTCAGACCAAAGGCCTTCTTTTGAAATGGACAACTCTCTCCATCTCTCTCTCTCTCTCTCTCTCTCTCTCTCTCTCTCTCTCTCTCTCTCTCTCACTCATCACTCACTCACACACACACACACACACACAGACACACACACACACACACACATTACCCCTGTCTCTGGCCTTGCCATGAGAGGCAATATTTATGTGTGTGTGAGCTGCATTTGTGTGAGTGTGTCTTGTCCATTTCAGAAGAAGTACTTCTGACTAAATGCTTACATGGTTAATAGTCTTTTTGTTATGCCGGTCTGCAACTCAACATCTCCGCTATATGGTGAGTGGCAATCTATCCTTTCATAGTGTTGTCATTATTCCACCCTGGGTTTTCTTTTGTTATGTAGTTGCTTTTATGTTCCTTTCCCCATTTATCAGAATAATTTGTAATGATGTGGAATGAGTTATTTTACATTACATGCTGAACATTTATAAGTTTTTAAGAAATATACAGACTCGGCTTGGTAATTTCTATCCACCATTTATCATACATTACATTGTGAGAAGTTCTGCTGAATAGAAGGAGATGTCAAGGAAAAAGCTTTTTAAGTTTGTTTTCAAATAGTACTTTGCTGTCTGTCAGACATTTTATATCAGTAGCCAAGAGATCAAAAATTTTTCTTGCAGCATTGTGCATCTCTTTTTGTGATAAAGACAACATTAAGGTGAAGTAATAAATGCCATTTTTCATTGAAATATTGTAATTATGTGTGTAACTGTTGCTTTTGAACTGTAGTAGACTATTTACAACAAACTTCATGAGGGAAGAGATATACTTTGAATTAGTAGTCTGAATGCCCAACACCTTAAACAGATTACAAGATGTTCATGGATAAGTAATACATGTTATTCTTACAGCACGTTTCTGAGCAATGAAGACTTTCGTTCTTAAAGATGACATTACTGAATGAATATATGCAGAATACATCAACTTACTTATTTGTTTCTCAACAAGATTTTGTAGGGCTCTAAGTACAAAAGCGGCTGAACTAAGCTGATTTAGGAATTTCCCAATGTGCTTTGTCCAGTTTAAATTCTTGTCAATATGGGCAACTTGAAATTTTGAAGTTGCTACCCTATTTATTATTTTCTGAGTATGTGTTACACTTGTCATTAGTATAGTACTCTTGGATGTGCAGAACTGAATATGTCGCTTTTTTTTTTTTAATTGAAAGTGAGCCCTTTCACAAAAACAAGTCAATGGAACTTTTAAGAACATTGTTTACCATTTCTTCTGTTTCTGTATGTATGCTTGGATTGATTACAAAACAGGGTGTATTCACAGATAAGAAAAAAAAAATATACCGGGATTTTCCCAGTTAAAAATAAACTTTTTCCAGGGTGAAAATGTACTATACCCCTGGTGAAAGTAAATTTTTTCACATTAAGTGACAATATAAGTTCCCTCGGAGCTGTAAAACTTATGTCCTTTGAATGGTGAAGGTTTCATACACCATATAGAATTTGCCGGCACTTTAGAAAATGAATCCAGCAAAAAACAATGATTTCTGAAATACCTTTGATATCCAGCAATGTTTACACTGTATATTTTCACTTTATGGAAATACAAACAGGAACTCCACCAAATATGGCACGGTAACTTATGAAGCACTGAAATTGAGACTGCAATGTGCTTTTATCCACCAATCATAGTTCATGCCGCATGATCTCGCTAGCCAAAGACACCAGATATTCATTGATTAGGACATGTGACATAGTCAGCCAATAGCAGCATCATTCTTAATTAGTGCAAACACACAAACAGGAAAACTTAATGAGTTAAGTTAAATTATTATACGTACAGCCTAGCTACAAGAAAGAGCCAAGCTTCCACATATAATATTGGCTAACAAAAATATTTTGCTGTTTTTTCTATTCCAAAGGTGTGATTAGGCAGGATCCTAAGAATACAGCTTAAATTGCAGGCACTGAACATTATATTATATAATATAAAATAAATTTCGTTGCTGTGCACAGAACATTTTGTGGGTTACCTGGCTGAATAGACGTATCATCAAACATTTTGACTTTATACGATAGAAAAGCAAATTCCATATGGACTTTTTGAAGAACTCACTTTGCACATTTTTTTAAAGGGTAGTTATACTTCTTGCCATAGTTACTGCTTAATTTGTACTCTATGAAAGAACTAAAATAAATACAGAAAGCTAACCTTGAAACTTAGTCTTTTGTAGCTTGTGTTACCGTTTAACACACATCAAACAAAATGTGGCAGTAAAATATTAAATAACAGCATAAATGGCTGATCTTCAGTGTTAAGTTTTGAATGAGAGTTTAATACTTCTTTATTTAAGAAATTCATTGCACGTTATCACACATAACATAATTCATCTTGCATAAAAGGAAATTACTTTGAAATTAAAACTTCTCACACTACCATTTGCAACAGTCTCCCTCAACCTATTAAAAATGTAAGCAGTTGTGATGTCACGCTCATCAAAACAAGGCCACAATTGGTATTGCATAGTCTTTGACACATTTTGCAGTTGGCAGTTTTTTGTGTGTGCACAGTTTTTTGTCATTGTTAAAGGGCAAATTAAGTTTGCAACTACAGTTTTCTTTTGGTTTTATTCTGTTGTTTATATTTTATTGCTGCAATATTATTCTGCAATAGTGGGCTAAAGTATAGTGGATAGCGAATAGTGTTTTATTCGTCTCATAACATACAATTTCTAATCATATGATTAGTGTACAGGAGACATGTCAAAAAATGGATAACACAACTTAGTCCAAATTGATACAAAGAATTTTTACATTAATATAAACTTTTATTTTTCTTTCCTCCCTTTTGTGAAGGACAGCTACATTTACACACAAGACTATATGTAAATTTATCCTGTTCAAATGTTCAGTTCATCCTTCATGAACTCCTCAACAGTGTAGTAGCAGCGTTTGACAAGTATATCATATAGCTTTGTTTTCAGTGTCTCTAGCTTCATACTCAGAACATTCTTTCCTTTTAGCTTGTCATGGATTTTCATTGCCATATACTGAGGAGACTGTGCATATAGGTTTAACCGATGAGTGGGAAGCATAAAATTCTCTTTGTTTCTTGTGTTATATGAGTGACTGAAACAGTTTTTCTTGAATAACTCTAAATTGCTATGTAGAAAGATGATAATATCATAGATGTATAAGGAGGGAACTGTTAATAACTGTTGTTTTTCAAATAGTGGGTGACATGATGTCCTTGGATGGGCGGTACACATGTTCCTTATTATTCTTTTCTGTAGCTTTAGTATGCGCAATATATTGCTTGAATTTCTCCAAAAAATAATACCGTACCTTACAACTGATTGAAAGTAGCCGTGGTATGCAATTTTCCTTGTATTCATGTCTGTTGCACCAGCTAATATTTGCATAGCAAATGCAAAGCTACATAATTTGTTTAACAGGTAGTCAACATGTTTATTCCAATTTAAATTTTTATCTAGGTTTAACCCCAAAAACTTTACAGAATCTACTTCTTCTATATCCTGATTTTTATGAGTTATTTTAATTTCTTGGGGCTTTGACTTTTTTGTTCTGAACTGGACTATGTGGGTTTTGGGGATGTTCAGTCTTAATCCATTCAGTTGGAACCATGTTTCTAGTTTGTTCATTTTGTTTATTATGTAGAGAGGGATGTTTTCTGGCTCCTGGTTTTCAATTAATACAGATGTGTCATCTGCAAATAAAATCGATGGAGCATTTATATTGTTCGGTAAATCATTAACATAGAACAAGAACAAAGTAGGTCCTAGAATCGAGCCTTGAGGGACACTTGGGCTACTGTTTTCCATTTTGAATAGTAATTTGCTGCATTTGATGAGACAATCATTCTTTGTTTCCTATTTGATAAGTATGAAGTAAGCCAATTTAGAACATTACCCTTGATCCCATACTTGTCAAGCTTATAGATAAGCAGTGCATGATTTACAGAGTCAAAGGCTTTTGTGAGATCACAAAAGATTCCTGCAACTTTATTATGGTTGTCTAATGATGTGCTGATCTTGTTGATAAACTTGTTAATTGCATCAGTAGTACTTTTGCCACGCTGGAAACCAAATTGGTTTTCCGTAATAATATCATATTTCTTGATAAAATTTTGAATCTGCATATCAGCAGCATTTTAAAAGATTTTTGAAAGGACTGGAAGGAGGGACATGGGACGATAATTCCCCATATCCTCTCTTGACCCTTTTTTGAGCAACGGTTTTACTTCCGCATACTTCAGCACCTCTGGGAAGCTTCCTTGTTCAAAGGATTGGTTTATTATTTTAGATAGTGGGTATCCTATTATTTTACACACAAATTTAAGGACTTTTGCTGGTATTCCATCCCAACCTGCAGAATTTTTGTTTTTTAGTTTTAATATAATTTTTTCTACATCTATTGTTGAAACTGTTTTGAATTTTGTGAGGCATTCAGAATTATGATTTAGTCCAAAGGGACATACATTGTTCCCATAATCTGCAACATTAACATCTGGTTTTACTACATTAATGAAGAACTCATTGAAGCATTCTGAAATTTGAGCCAGATTTACAATGCTCTCATCTTCAAGCTTAATTGTACTAATTCCATGTCTAGAGGCTTTGATACCTAATTCGCGTTTTACAACTGACCACACTGCCTTTGATTTACTCTTGTGTTTTAAGATTAATTTATTATTTGTAATTTGCTTTGCTGCTTTGACAACTTTCTTAAATGTACTTTTGTATCGTTTAACATATTCAACAAATTCAATTTTTTTATTATATCTTAGTTCCTTATGTAGCTGCCTTTTCTTAGCACTGGAGATTTTTATACCTTTAGTGATCCATTTTAATTTTGTCATTTTATTAAAATAAATTTTTTGTGGAAACATTTCATTGAAAACACTTAGAAAATCCCTTAGAAATGCTTCAAAATTTGCCGTGCATGAAATATTTTTATCAAAGTGCCATTCTGTCTCCTTGAGCTTATCATGGAATAGAGTCAAAGTTTCTTGGTTGAAAATCCTTTTTACATAAGCTTTTTTACATGGGACTTCTCTACCTGCTCTGGGTAGCTCAATGAATAATGCTAAATGATCAGAAATTCCTAGATCTAGACAAAATTTATATCCATTTTCAAATATGTAATTCGTTAAAATATTGTCAACGCATGTGGCTGACTGAGCATTTTCTCTTGTAAATTCAGAAAAATTTAATTTGAAGCCATATTTTTTTATTAAGTCTGTAAATTTTGATACTTCACATGTTTCATTCAACACATTGATATTGAAATCAGCAGCAACCACAATTTTTTTCCTCTTTTCTTTACTGAGGTATTCTAACAAACTCTGAAATTTACGTACGGAATGCTCAGTTGTCACCTTCCCTGGGATTCTATAAATTGATATTATAACAAAATTTAAGTCCTTTAACTCAACACAGCAACTTTCAAAAATACACCCTTCATTAAAACAATTGAAGTCACATCTTACATGGTAATCTAAATCAGAATGAATGAGTATGCATGAACCTCCTTGTGATTTATTTATCCTACAAAAGCTGGTAGCTACCTTGAAATTTTCAATTTTATTTAAGATTTTTATGGTATCACTACTAAGCCAGTGTTCATTTAAACAAATTACTTTAACACTTAGAAATTCAGATAAAAAAACTTGTAGCTCATCCAACTTAGAGCTTCTGTCACGTGAGTATTCAGCACTGAAACCATTTATATTACAATGCATTATATAGTTACTACTAAGATCACCAATTTTATTTTTTAAAGACCTAATATTTAATAATGAGCCATCCTCACAAAAGGGTAGGTCTGAATTCTTCTGTAGCATCCCATCACCTTGCTCACTTGGCTTCTATATATGTTAGAGTAACCTGTTATTACCAGCTGAAATTACAAATATTTAAATGAAACCTAAGAAAATGAAATATATCTGGAAGTCTAAAGATTTCCTACGATTTTCCTGATTTTCCCAGGGTGTAAGAACCCTGCAATATTAGTGTCATCTGCAAAAGAAACTAATTCTGCATGCTGTATATTAGACAGAAGATTGTTCACACATATGAGTAACACTAGTGGACCTGAGCCTTGGGAAACCAAATATGTGATATTCCCCAGTCAGAATTATGTCCCTGGACTACATTGGATGAGTCGGCATGTAAAGGGCATTAACAGTAGAGCAACTTTTCTTAACCCCAAACTGCTATTTACTGAGGATATTGTTGCTAAGGTGAGATATCATTCTAAAATGCATAACCTTCTCAGAAATCAGTGGTTTAGTGTAGCTGCGATGAAGAAGAAAACACTACTATGATGTTGAGGTAAAGGAAGCAACAGGTGATGAAGCACTGTTGATGAATCAGTGCAGTATTTGGCAGCATTATGGAGATAAAATGGCATCTAAAGTGATTCAAAGATGCAAAGTGGTGTGCTGACGGATGTCTTTGGGATGTCTTCCACGGTGACTGGTATCTGCATGGATACCTTCATGCAGCCAAGAAGACTGAAGTGCTGCTAAGGGCGTAGTTGAAGTAGCAAACTCCTGGAAGAGGATATATGTCTGGGATGGTGCATGCATTATGAGCACAATATGCAATATTTGCCATAGGTCTGTCAGGATGTATCACTTTTCAGTATGGACTGGGAAGAGAGGACTATAGTCGAGTTGCTGTAAGTTGATCCCTGACAGCTGCAGTGGCTAGTTGCAGCAGCTTCACAGGCCTACCTCAACCAATAATGTAATGCAATTTTATAAACATCTCTGTGTCAACACTTCAGTAGACGGCTATTGTTTTCACCTGCAGCTGTTAGCACTTCACAGCTGGAAGCTTGCAACAGTGCTATGAGCTGCCATGGACCTCCTTATGTGATCTCCACTAAAGGATCTGTTCATATGGTGAATGATGTCATTCCAAAGCGGAAACTCAAATTTGGTTTCAGTAGAAACAAATTGCTCCAATGTGAAGCATCATTGTCTAATGAAACCTGGAGGACCAGGTGTGGTGCATGCGCGATGTACTGTGCTGTGTCATTTTTTTCTTGATGCTCCACATGAGAGCGTGATGGCTGGAAAATGGTTGAGATGATCCTGGTAATGCAGTGTGGATGAGCTTCAGTACAAAATGTTGTACAACATGGCAGAACCCAACAGTTAAGTGACCGGAGTCGTTGCCAGTGAATTGAGAGCCAAGAATGTTAGGGAGCAGCTGAAAACATGCTAAGAAATCAGCACCAATTGCTGGTTCTGTGATAACTGCAATGGTGAGTTTCCAGCTGAAGGTGCAGTGCAATCCTAGATGCAATTGTAAAGGACAGACACCACACGTGGTGACAGACAAGTAATTGGTAGCCAACAGCTAAAATGGTGCTGGTCTACACCCAATGAGCATTGTGTGTGGACAGACACACATATCAGACACTATTTCTATAAGAAAACAAGGGAAACACTTTCTACAAGCAATTCGAAGCAGTTTCATAACTGTATGTACTCACTCATGAATGCTGCTGGCATTTGGTTGGTTGCATGGTAGGCAAGTTGGGGAAGTTTGCTTGTAAAGGTGCAGTGATTCCAATGCATAGTGGTTTGGTCTTTGGCACGGTGACATTCATGAGTACGCTGGTGAGGATGTGGTGGTGTGGAAACACCAGCTGGTTGTACATGACCTGCAGACACCTGATCTGTGAGGGCTTTGATCTGGGCTGAAAGCACATAGGAAGTACAACAGACACATTCCGGCACATAAAAAACACTGTAGCTCATTAAGTACAAGTAGATTTATTGACAGAATGGTTGGTACAAGGAGTCAGTCACAAAAGAAATTATAATGCCACAAAGCACCCATCACAGGAGTGATCACTTGGTCCCTGTACAAGGCCCGTTGCAGCGACAACCACTGGAAAACATGTAGACAATCCATCACTCAGGTGATCACCGCACTCACTGGCACCAGAGTATCCCTTATTACGCTCCAAAACTTTTTCAAAATATTTTATACTCACGCCTTAAACATTTTCTATTTGGTTATATACACTTTGGAAAAAAATTCATCTCAACAGGGTGACATTAACCCATTCTGACTAGAACAACAAATTGTAATATTGGGAATCTTAAGTTTTGTAGCTTTTAGTCGGTGTAAAAGTTATCAAGAACTGCATAAAACAGAAACTAAATACTGTAACTTTTTATTTTTGGGATGCATTTACTAATCTTGAAAGTTTTCTTCTTTTTACTGCATGACAGCTACAGTCTACAGTGTTCTTGGACTCAACAGAATGGAAATTCCTTTTGTTTCTCATCTACAATCAGACATCAAAAAAAGAGAGAATTTCACTACCCATGGATTGCACAGAAACACGAAAGGGAAAGTAGCACTGTGCGATGCAATCATGGAACAATTAAACCGAAATCAGCCAGGCTTAGTGCAGCCTCCAATTGCAGCAGCAGCAGCAACGGAATCACCAATTTCAAATAAAGAGAATATCACTCCAATGACTTCAGGAAGTGTTGAAGCGGCAAGAAGAGGATCCCCATCTAGCCTGGTTGCGGTTCCTCAAATTACAGCTCCAAAAATTACAGCAGAAACGCCATCACACTACAAGTCAACTCGCCCAACACGAAACAGGAAAGAACCACAACGTTTTTTATGGCAAGTGATTCCAGAGAAATGTTGATTTCATCTTCTAAAACATCGCTCTGGAAAGAAAACTTCAATTGTAAAAGTGTTAAAAATGATATGTCATGTGCAGCTGTCGAACATAAGGTAGGCCAAAACAACCTAGTAAATAAGTCATCGTCGAAATTTATGCTCCTGCACCAAAATGTACAATCCTTATCAAATAAAGTTAGTGAGATAGAAATATTGTTAGCAAATGAACTAAAAGAAGTGTCTGTTATATGTGTTAGTGAGCACTGGTTATCCGAAAATATGTTACATCACACAAGGATAGAGGGCTTTACCCTTTCATCTTTTTTTTGTAGGAAAACCTCCATGCATGGAGGAACATGCATATATGTTAGAGAGGACGTCAAACACGAAAATTTAAAGTTCACTAACCAGCTAGGGGAAGAGCAAAACTTCGAAATTTCTGCTACAGAACTGACAAATTTAAATATAATTGTTATTTGCATATATAGAAGCCCAGATGGAAACGTAACTACTTTCATTGAAAATCTTGAGAAGGCACTTAACAGTATAAAAATAGTTAGTAAAACAACTATCATATGTGGTGATTTTAATATAGATTTCAACAAGAACTCAAAAGACAGATTAAACCTTGAGGCCTTATTAAAAACCTACAACATACACACAACTATCAAATCCCCCACCAGAGTCACCAAATCGTCAAGCAGTGCTATAGATCAGATACTAATAAATACAGATAAATATTTATACAAATCTGGAAATATGAATACAGGTTTCAGTGATCATTATGCACAGTTTATTGAATTCCCAGTAGACACTGCGGGAAATACTGAACAACAAATGACAAGAAAAGGTAGAAATTTTAGCAAGCACAACCTAGAACACTTAAGGCACTTACTGAAAAAAGAAACATGGAATGATATAGACAACTATGAGGACACATGTAAAAAGTTTGACATGTTCATGGAAATATTCTCCCATTATTTCAATATTTCTTTTCCAGTTAAAAACCAAACATTAAAAACTAAAAAAAGAAATGTTACATGGCTGACGAAAGGCATTAAAATATCATGTGCTGAAAAGAGGAGACTTTATGAAATCTCAAAAACACAAAATGTTACAGAAGAATTTCTGGTGCATTTCAAGAATTATAAGAGAGTGCTTCACAAAGTCATAAAAGAATCTAAAAAAACAACAAATGATCACCATATAAAAATGGCCAGGAACAAAATGAAAGCCATGTGGAAGATAGTCAGAGAACAAGTAGGAAACGAGACCTCCCAAAATGTAAATCTCCAGGTAATCCAAGATGGCAAAAAAATTACAAATCCAGAAGAAGTAGCCAATGCTTTTAATACATACTTTGCAAATATTAGTGAAAAATTACTATCTGACATAAAATCTTCAAATAAAAATCCTGCTACAACACCATCCAATCAAAATAGAAACTGCAACTCCCTATTTCTTACTCCAACCAACCCTAAGGAAATTATACTATCAATAAGAGAGTTAAAAACAAAATTTTCAACAGGTGTGGATGAGATTCCAGATTATGTCATTAAAAATGTGGGGGACCTCATTGCAATACCATTAGCCCACATTTTCAACAGTTCATTAACAAATGGAGTCTTTCCTTCCTGCTTAAAGACAGTGAAACTAAAACCACTGTTCAAAAAGGGTAAGAAAGAAGACATAGCCAATTATAGACCTATTGCCTTGCTATCTACATTTTCTAAAATACTAGAAAAAATTTTTCATAAGAGGTTGCTAGATTTTCTAGAAAAGTGCAAAATATTATCCACAACCCAACATGGCTTCCGGAACGGCCGATCAACAGAAACAGCAATATATGAATTTCTGGGTGAAGTACTCGAAAAAATTGATAGTGGACAAGAAGTAACTGGCATATGCCTTGATCTGTCTAAGGCTTTTGACATCATAGACCACACTCTATTGCTGCAGAAGCTTGAAAGAATTGCTATCAGAGGTATGCCTAACAGCTGGCTTAGATCATATCTTACTGACCGCAAGCAAGTAGTAGAAATACATTTTCACAAAGAAAATAAATCAACAAGACACTATTCGGATTACAAAGCAGTAAAATATGGAGTACCGCAGGGCTCGGTACTGGGCCCTATCCTATTTTTGCTATATATAAATGACCTAACATCAGCCAACCAGTACCATAGCACTATCCAGTTTGCAGATGACACAAGCATATTAGTCAGCGGGAAGACTGCAGAGATACTACAGACAAGACTGTCTGAAGCATTAACAAATGTTGTAAACTGGTTCAACCAAAACAAACTAATAATAAATAAAAGCAAAACAGTAGCATTAAATTTTCATAATATCAAGAGAAACATTGAAGAGGATATAAGAATTCAGATGTCAGACACGGATATTGCAAGTGTGCCTAATACAAAATTTCTGGGGGTCTGGCTACAGGATAATCTTAGATGGGAAACTCACATTGACAACATATTAAAGAAGCTAAGTACCATGTGTTATTTAATGAGAGTGCTAGAAAACTGCTGTCATAAGGACTGTCTAATGACAGTTTACTATTCTAATATACATTCTGTCCTAAAATATGGGATCACTTTTTGGGGTAACTCGCCATCCTGCCTAAAACTCTTCAGGATGCAAAAAAGAATAGTGAGAATCATGGCTGGAATAAAAAGGAACAAACCATGTAGACCATTATTTAAAAGGATGGGGATTCTTCCCCTTCCATGTATTTTCCTATTTGAAAGTGCAATGTTTATAAAGAAATACACAATAACAAATCCTAGTATCCTCCCCAAAAATGAAAATGTTCATCATCATAATACAAGACAGAAAACTGACTTTCATGTACTCCATACAAAAACCAGTTTGTGCCAAAAAGGAACATTACACCATGGAAAAATTATCTACAATAAATTGCCAAGAGAAATTAAAGTAATGACAGATGTAAAAAATTTTAAAGCAGCATTAAAAGAATATCTGTTGACACATTGCTTTTACAGTGTGGAAGAGTTCCTCCAAAATCCTCAAGAGTCTAAGTGATGATTATGCAAATACTGTAACCATTAATATTGGCCTATAAATACATTCAGATGTAATTCTCAAGTTTATAATGGGGTTCAAGTATAAGTTGTATAGCGACTTGCCCAGTATATGAAGTAAAATTCTGTGAATGTAATTCTCTAGTGTACATGTCAGTTCATAGTGTAGAAGAGTTCCTCAAAAATCCTTAGAGCTTAAGTGAGGATCATGCAAATACTTTAATCGTTAATATTGGCTTATACATGTATTCAGTTGTAAACTTCAAGTTTCTAATGTGGTTTAATTATATCTTACACATTGACTTGCCCAGTATATGAAGTGCTGTAAAATTTTGTGAACATAATTTTCTAGTTTCTAAAGTATTTTAATTATAAGATATACTTTGACCTGTCCAATATCTGATGTGCTGTACTGTACATGTAAGATTTACTGGACCAATAAATACAATACAATACAATACATCCATGAAAATCTTGCATTAAAGTAACACAACATTCAACAGCATCATTTTAACAGCTTTTCACTCCGTAACTAACCTTTTAGCATCTAAATACATTATGTGATCAAAACTATTCAGACACCTGGTTGAAAATGACTTACAAGTTCATGGTGCCCCCCATCGGTAACGCTGGAATTCAGTATGGTGTTGACCCACTCTTAGCCTTGATGACAGCTCCCACTGTCAGAGGAATACATTCAATCAGGTGCTGGAAGGTTTCTTGGGTAATGGGAGCCCATTCTTCATGTAGTGCTGCACTGAGGAGAGGCATCGATGTCAATCGGTGAGGCCCGGCATGAATTCGATGTTCCGTAACATCCCAAAGTTGTTCTATAGGATTCAGGCCAGAACTCTGTGCAGGACAGTCTATTATAGGGATGCTATTGTCATGTAACCACTCCCCCTCAGACCATGCATTATGGACAGGTGCTCAATCGTGTTGAAAGATGCAATCACAATCCCTGAATCACTCTTCAATAGTGGGAGGCAAGAAGGTGCTTAAAACGTCAATGTAGGCCTGTGCTGTGATAGTGCCATGCAAAAAACAACAAGGGGCGCAAGCCCCTTCCATGAAAAACATGACCACACCATAGCACCACCGCCTGTTGGCAGTTACTGTTACTGTTGGCACTCCACACTCTGACAGGTGATGTTCGCCGGGCATTTGCTATACACACACCCTGTCATCAGTTTGCCACACTGTGTAGAGTGATTTGACATTCCACACAACGTTTTTCCACTGTTCAATTGTCCAGTGTTTATTCTCCTTATACCAAGAAGTGTCGTTTGGCATTTACCGTCATGATGTGTGGCTTGTGAGCAGCCGCTCAAGCAAGAAATTCAAGTTTTCTCACCTCCTGCCAAACTGTCATAGTACTTGCAATGGATCCTGATGTAGTTTGGAATTCCTGTGTGATGGTCTGGATAGATGTCTGCCTATTACACATTACGGCCATCTTCAGCTGTCAGTGGTCTCTGTCAGTCAACAGATGAGGTTGGCCTGTACGCTTTTGTGCTTAAAGTGTCCCTTCACATTTCTACATCACTATCACATCAGAAATGGTGGACCTAGGGATTTTTAGGGGTGTGGAAATCTCACATATTGACATATGACACAAGTGACACCCAATTACCTGACCACGTTCGAAGTCCGTGAGTTCCAAGGAGTGAACCATGCTGCTCTCACATCATGTCTAATGACTATTGAGGTTGCTGATATGGAGTACTTGGCAGTAGGTGACAGAAAAACTTTTCATCACAAAGTCTATGAAGTGCTTGTGATGCATGTTGAAGGCCATTCTTGAATAAAACTTGTGTACCATAATCTTCATGCAAGAGGGCAGATCTCTGCTTTTGCTTGACATCGAGTCAGCTGATGTTTTCTTTCAAATGAATTTGAGATTGAATTATGAGATATCAATTAATGAATTAAAAGCAATAATAAATGGTAATAAAAATAATATTAAACTGGGCATATAATGATGCATCCACTTCTCCACAAATAGGAGCAATCCGTTTCAAATTTGTACATTATCTCTGTTCAGATTTGCTGCCATTTTGACTTTGGTTAATACATCTGCTCCACCATCAAAGGACAATATGAGGGAAACTGCTCTGATAAAAACACTCATCAAAGAAGTTTTATGTCACCTAGGTTCCGCGAGTTCCGGAACCTGTACAGAAAACTGGAATAGAGATCAACGTAATCATTATTTCTGCCCTTTTTACTGCTCATGAAAACCACACACTGCATGTTGTACATGTTGTACCATGATACAGGGAGACCTTCAGAGTTGGTGGTCCAGATTGCCGTACACACCGGTACCTCTAATATGCAGTAGCAAATCCTCTTGCATTGATGCATTAGATTAGATTAGATTAATACTTGTTCCATAGATCATGAATACGACACTTCGTAATGACTGTATTCATTGTGGCATGCTATCCACAAGTTCATCAAGGCACTATTGGTCCGGATTGTCCCACTCCTGAATGGTGATTCAGCGTAGATCCCTCAGAGTGGTTGGTCGGTCACTTCAGAGTGGTTGGTGGGTCATCTTGTCCATAAGCAGCCCTTTTCAATTCATCCCACGCAGGTTCATGTCTGGAGAACATGCTGCCCTCTCTAGTCGAGCAATGTCGTCATCCTGAAGGAAGTCATTCACTAGATATGCACGATGGGGGCACGAATTGTCACCCATGAAGACTAATGCCTCGCCAATATGCTGCCGATATGGTAGCACTATCTGTCGGAGGATGGCATTCACATATCATACAGCTATTATGGTGCATTCCATGACCAGCAGTGGCATAATTCAGCCCCACATAATGCCGACCCAAAACATCAGGGAACCTCCACCTTGCTGCACTCACTGGACAGTGTGTCTAAGGCGTTCAGCCAGACCGGGTTGCCTCCAAACACATCTCTGGTGATTGTCTAGTTAAAGGCATATGCGACACTCATCAGTGAAGAGAACATGATGCCAATCCTGAGCGGTCCATTCGGCATGTTGTTGAGCCCATCTGTACTGCACTGCATGGTGTCATGGTTGCAAAGATGGACCTCGCCATGGACGTTGGGTATGAAGTTGTGCATCATGCAGCCTATTGCGCACAGTTTGCGTCATAACATGATGTCCTGTAGCTGCACCAAAAGCATTATTAAACATGGTGACATAGCTGTCAGTGTTCCTCTGATCCATAATCCATAGGTAGTAGTCATCAAATTCAGTAATAGCCCTTGGGCGGCCTGAGTGAGGCATGTAATCGACAGTTCCTGTCTCTCCTCCATGTCCGAACAACATCACTTTGGTTCACTCTGAGATGCCTGAGCACTTCCCTTGTTGAGAGCCCTTCCTGGGACAAAGTAGCAATGTAGATGTGATCAAATCATGATATTGACTGCCTAGGCATGGTTGAAATACAGACAACATGAGCCATGTTCCTCCTTCCTGAAGGAATGACTGGAACCAATCGGCTATCTGACCCCCTCCATCTAATAGCCACTGCTCATGCATGGTTGTTTACATCTTTGGGTGGATTTAGTGACATCTCCAAACAGTCAAAGGGACTGTGTCTGTAATACAATATCCACAGTCAATGTCTATCTTCAGGAGCTATGTGACCCAGGGTGATGCAAAGCTTTTTTTTGTGTGTGTGTTACATATGATGACTAGATTTCCTTATAGATGCTTCTGAGATCATGGAACCTAACCTTTTATGTGATTTCACATCTTTTAAGAAGCAGAGATCCAGATGAGGAGCTTTTACAGCACTACTACAGTGAAGCCATGGATTGACAAAAAACAACTACAATAAAATGGGAGACATCTCTCAGGCCAGTTTTGTTTTCAATGGATAAGTAAAATAATGGTGGAAGAAAAACTGTTTTTAAGCAATGAACTGCTGTTGCTGCCCACCCTGACTGATGCATTGCTCTGGGAGGGAATATTTTCAGGATTTTTTCAAAAGTCTCCTCCCAAAAATATTACAAGGGCGCTAAGAGTATTATGTCTCACTGTTGATTTATTTGACTTTCGTAACAGTCTAATGTAACCATAATTTCTGACTCATTAAAAAACAAATCCATAATCTTCTTAGCAGTGTGAAAATTCCTGACACTGATATTTCTCCAGTTTGCTCTCATATGTTGAAACACTGGTATGCCACAACTACTTGTTACATGCTGGTACTTTACATGAAAATAAAATTTTTAAAGTAGGTTCATGTAAATGATGACAGCATAGGAAATGCAGTGTCTCTCTGTTCTATTTACGTTCATGTGAGATGCCTGTCCCATTAAGATGGATGCTGTTTGAGGCACTTAATGTCACTGCAGAAAATCTGTACATTTTCATCAATGCCCCATTATGTTAATGCATTCAAAACAGCATTTGCTTTCTCTTTACTAGAATAAATAACTATAAATAAATAAATGGTTTTTTATTTGTCCATAATAACTTTTATGTTGGGGACATAGTCTGTTTATAAACATATGAACATTAATAAGAGTTAGAAATAAAGATAAATTATTCACAGCATCATTAAAACTCCTTGATGGAGTACAAACATATAGCAATTAACTATTGCTTTAATATTGTCTGAAATATGTTTCCATTCAACTGTTTTATATTATTTGGCAGTTTGTTATGAAAATGTCTTCCAACAGAAAATGGACTATGATCTGTTGCTCTTGTATTACTAAACTTAATGTGGCAATACTCTCTTTTTCTTGCATTATAATTATGGGTTTCACTATTGATTATACTATGTTCCATATGTCCTTTCACAAACAGTATAGTCAGGAGAAAATACAATGAATACACTGTTAGTAAGTTATATGTAATGAAGTATTCTCTACAGGACTGAAGTTTACTAATATTAGCTATTATCTTAATTGCTCTTTTCTGGGGTCTCAAAGCCCTATGCATGTATGCCATTGATGGCCCACCCCAAATCTTGATACCATATTGAAGGTGGGAGCATATGATTCCAAAATAGATTTTTCTTCGGACAAGTGGTGCTGTTATGCTAGAAAGACGTTTTAGCAGGTAGGTGTTACAGAATATTTAGTTACACATATAGCTGGTGTATGATGTTCATCTACTATAATACCCAGGAATTGTTTCAACTGATAGTTCTGGCTCAGTAACCACTTGTCTTGACTTATAATTTAGCAGAAACTCCATCAGAATTATCTTGTCCTTATGTAGTACCAATTTGTTTTTGATGAGATATTCTGTGATGAGGCTAATGTTCTCTGTATTATTTTGCACTGCTAACTGTTTTGTAGAGAAGGAGGTATTGCCGGCATAATTTACTAGGTTTGGATTTTGTGGAATTATTTTAGTATTGATGTACACAACAAACAAAAAAGGCCCAATAATGTTTCTCTGAGGGATTCCACAGTTACGAATTTTATAAGATGTGTATCTCCCCCAGTTGTATGATACAGCTTAGCACATTGTCTTCTGTCAGCAAGGTAGGATCTTAACAAGTCAATTGGCACTCTTCTGACTCCATAAATTTCTAATTTATATAGAAGAATGGAATGATTTTCAGAGTCAAAGGGCCTTGGATACGTCTATATAGATGCCAATGACTTCATTTCCATCATCAAGTTTATCCAGTACCACTTGAAAAAATGTATCTACAGCTGTTACTGTAAACGTGCCCTTCCTGAAACCATGCTGAGAGCTTTTTAGTAAATTGTAATTGCAGATAAATGATTCAAGTTGATCAATAAGTAAGCTTTTAAATAACTTACTGAGTACTGATGGCAATGAAATAGGCCTATAATTTTGCACATTGGTAGTAATTCCATATTTGTGCACTCACTACTGCATTCTCAGAAATATCGCTGATATGTCATCCCAGCCACTGGATGTATTTGCTTTTAAGTTGTAAATGATTTTCAGGATTTCCAATTCCTTAACACACCTCAAGAAGAATGAATTACTGGCATTACTGGGATTTAATGCCTGCAGTGGGTCAATCACATTCTCCCTACTTATCTTACTAAATTGGTCAATGAAGCTCTCACATATTTCCTCAGGTTCAGTCAGAAATTTTTCATTGCCTCTGATTACTATGTTGTTGCACACTGCATTGTCACTTCGCCTGCTTTCCTTCTTTACTATATACTCCACACTGTATTGCCAATATTGGTGGACTACCTCATCTGTTCTGCATACATTTGTGCTTTTAATGTCTTGAGTGCTTCACTGTAGGTTTGTCTACAAGTTTTGTGTTTAGATTGGAAGCACTGCAGTTTGATATCTCTAAAAAGAATATATAAATTCTCCATATCTTCCATTAATTTTAGCAGATTGGAGGGAAGTTTAAGATTCTTGGAACTGTCAGTTTTCCTTAGTTTTTTTACCACTGGGCAAGCCTGATTAAGACAATGGGTTAACATTATATAAAATCTGTCCCACTTTTTATTAAAGTCTTCTGTTTCATATGGACCTACCTGATTCCAGCTTATGTATGCCAGGGTTTCCTTTAATGTATGATAATCTAGCTTTCTTTTATAGGTAAATAGCTCTCCATGAGATTCTATTTCTTTGTCTGCATGAGGCTCTAGAACTAATGCACTATGATCTGAAATGTAGTTCTTGATGGTTCAACCTACAAGGTCTTCCTTGCTTAAGTTTGTAATAACGTGGTCAATACATGTTACAGCATCACACATTATTTTTGTTGGTGTGGAATTCACATGAGTGTAATTATAAGACTGTGATGTATCAATATATCTAAGATAATTAACACTATTAGTTAAGGAGTCAATGTTCACATTGCCTACCATTAAAGTGTGATTTTTATGAAATGAGAGTTTATCAGCAAGTTCCTCTACATGACAAAAGAATTCTTCCATATTACTGTTAGGGATCTGTACAGGCTACCTACTATTAACCTGCTGTTTCCGAGCTTTATTCTTATTTCAGTTGTTTTAAACACTATCCACATGCAAATTTATCTACCCAGTGAATTTTTCCGCATTGCACATTATTTTTGGCATAAATACCAAGACCACCACCTTTATGTTGCTTATTACAATACACACTTTCTGTTTTATAATTACTTAAATTAATACCACACATTTCCTCAGTTTTGCACCCTAGTTCATTCACAAGATAAATATGAGGACTACTTGTCACTTAGAAAATTTGTTCAATTTTGTTGGTAATATATTGGAAGTTTCTTGATATTGTTTCGAGTTTACCATCATTTACAATTTTGTCATCAAGTACTTTGCCTTCACATATGCATAGTGAAAGTTGTTTTACTCTAAAAAAGTTTCTGTAAGACTGCTTTCACTTATGAATGAATTGTTTTTATATATAAGGCTTTTCAGTTTGATCTTTTCTTTTATTATTTGATTTGATTTTTCACGCAAATAACATCTTCCTGCATATTTAATGTCCGACCCGTGGTTAGTGTGCTGACCTCTATCCACCTTTTCTGTATCTAGAATTGAGCTATACAGTTTGAACATAGTGCCTTAATTATAATATTAGTTTTTCTTATTTCCTTGTTTACATCCAAGTTATAGGTCAAATCGTGCCGATGCGGGACAGTAGCGACAATCAAGTTTTTCTGCTTATTTTATCCAAGGAAATTCTGCAGAGCTTCAATGGAGACATCAGCTTCATTACTTCCCACACTATTCCCACCACTTACACAAACTATAAAATCATTGCTACACAGCAATTTAATTTTCAAATCAGATTCTTGTACAATGTTTCTTATTTTTGTGCCGGATGCCACGACACTACTCACTTGAAGATGTTTGCTTGAGTTATTTAGGATTTCAGCTGGATTTCTTCCATGGCTATATGAGAGTAAAATCACATTGCACTTTCATGTGTGTTTTGGAGTACCAGAATTATGGAGTTCATTGAAGGAGCCACGGACTGCATTGCCATGACTATGTTCGCACTGTGAACTTTTCCTGTATTCCTTATTAACTGTCTGTTTTTCATTAGTTTTTGAGAGCTTATTACACTTCATTATGATAGTTTTCAGAGATTCATTGCAGTTTTTTTTACTGAGGATCTGGTGTTATATCTTATTTTCGTATTTGTCACTGTGTTTGTTTCCAAATTACATTTACTAAGTTCGTTATCAAGTTACGTAAATTTACTGCCACCAGTGCAACCACTTATTGAGAGTACACTATACCTGTTTTTATCAACAAACTTCTGTTCATCTGCTGTGATTGATGCTTTTTTTGCTTTTAAAGCACTTACTTGTTTCCAGTCTTGCAGTTAAGGCCTACTTGTTTGGAGGTCAGGAACCCGTGGTGTCTGTAGTTTTCACAGTACTGAATTTTCACTTGTTTGGTGGGTGTTTTTGCATCTTAATACATTCATTATGAACTGTAGACTTATTAAGCGCTCATTTAACTTCCGAAGTTCTCAACTACAATCACTACAAAATTGCTTTTTCACCACTTCACTGTAACTTCTGTTCACTTTATCAACACATACAAGTTCACATCGCACCACCTTGAAGGCAAGATGCTGTATTTCTAGAATGCCAAAAATTGTTCACTAGCCCCAAATGTAACAGTGATTCCAAGTTTTTCTTATTTTGGGTGCCTGAAATTCAGTTTTGGTAACAGTTTACCATGCCCTGAATGGTAAGAACTGCAGGAATATAACTTGTGAAGGATGAGTTTTTTGTTACAGACTGTTCTCCTTTCTTATTCTGTCTGATTCTATGAAAAGATGCTATATTAATATAGTGCTCTTCAGTACTGTGACCAAGTGCCCCTGCTGTTACCAAAACAGTTTATATTCATAATCTCTTACACTTATCTATCCAATGCAGCCCCAAACTTTTCAGTAGTAAAATCTTTGGTACCTCACCTAGCAGCATTCTCCAATGAACTACTCTCAGAAGTACTTTCAAATTACTCACCATTACCAATGTCAATTTCATCTGAACTTGAAATTCCTTATAGAGTTCAGATGATGAAGAAAGAAGTATAGTGCAAGATGCAGAAGTAGGTGCTGTGCACTTTTGTTCCTCTTCACTTTTCTCTTCTTCCAATTTTCTCTGCCTCACTCATTTTTCTTTGTGCACAAGTATTCAGTCTACTTCTACATGGTAGGCCTTATGTTCTGGCTTTTTCTGTTGAAGTAAAAGCATCTTGTCTTCCTCCAACTTGATTGTCTGTAGAGCATGGGAATGTGCAGTATCAAATAAACTGTACAAATTATTGATAAACTTCTTTTCACAGCACTCAAACGTTTTGAGATGATTTTGCAATTTGATCCACCCCAAATGCAAGATTATAACTTTTTGTGAAAAATGCTGAATATCTCTTGCCAGAATTCTTGTTCTCTTCCAAAATATATGCACTTGGGAACCACAAGATCAGCACTTCCACTAATAGTCAACTGTACTTCTTGTATGTTATAGAAAACTTCTCTATGTAATGGTTATTTGGCATTTTATATTTCACACTAACAACACATATCTCTTGGCACTGCATAATTGTTGTGACATCTTAGACAGAAACTGTAAAATACATGTGATACAATCAGAAACAAATAAAGAACTGACTGCACTGGACATACACATACTCTGGCATAGGTTACAGTGATTCTACTGCAACAGAATTTTGAACGGATGTGTTTTAGAGTCACGTGAACAATACAGGATGGTGAAAACACAAAAAATTAAAGTCAGAAAATATGGGACACCTTAACTGATACATTCCATAACAGATGAACACTGTTTACACGTTCTCAAAAGATTCCATCACACAAGTGACCACTGAAATCATCACATCACCACAACACACATAACAAAACAGCACATTCTGCTTTGTGTACTTGTGATTAAGCATTACATGCAGGTCCAGTGAAGTTACAGCAGTGGGATCACATCAGAAACCTCTGCTTCATACACTTAAATTGGGTATACAGTGGGATTAAACTACTGCTGATATAAATAGGACTCAAAACTCACAGCCTCCATCTTTGACATCAGGGGTTATATTTTTATGTGGACTGGCACAGCCTCATACTAGCAGTATTGTACTGTAGCTGATGCTGTAAGCTTGCTACTTGACTAACCATGTTGGCAGTGTCACCTTTAGGCCTGTGCTGTAAGTTCACAATTTTCCCAGCAGACTACAATACTGTGGCTGACTGACCTGTGTGACTATCAGTTGCAGTCACATCGTGAACATCTTTCAGGTGAAGAATAATTGAACACTGCAGTCCCTCAAGGGAATGTGTTAGACCCAATAATGTTTCTCATTTATGATGCTAGTGTGAAAAATTTGGAATCATTACCACATACTATAGCTAGTGCAGTGATGATCCCACATAATAATAGGTCATCCTTAATGGGTAAATACGTGATGTGTAAGTGCTCTGGCCGGCCGGTGTGGCCGTGCGGTTAAAGGCGCTTCAGTCGGGAACTGCGTGACCGCTATGGTCGCAGGTTCGAATCCTGCCTTGGGCATGGATGTGTGTGATGTCCTTAGTTTAGTTAGGTTTAAGTAGTTCTAAGTTCTAGGGGACTGGTGACCTCAGAAGTTGAGTCCCATAGTGCTCAGATCCATTTGAACCATTTTTTTGTAAGTGCTCTTGGGCAGAGATTCATGGTGCAGATGTCTTCCTTAGTCCAATCATCAAACAGCAGAAAAAGTGAACTAGGCGATAGAAATTGTGTAGTCACAAATTTTTGCACAGTGGTACAGGGGAGTGTCATGAGCAACATACTAAAAATCCCGACTAGTGGGATGTCATGGAGGAGGGATTGTTGAAAGGTCACTTTTTGTTGTTGTTATTGAATAGCTCAAAAAATATTATATATTAAATTTCCTGCAGAAATAGTTCTATTTATTTTCCTCCATACCTGTAGTTTCCAGGGCACAGTGGACAGAAAAACTGCACATTGTCAAAATTATTGTTTTAGCAGTATAAAATCAATGTTTATTTTTAAATGAAGTGGGTTGATTACACATATTAAATGTATGTATCACATCTAAGTGCAGTAGAGCTGTATTAATGGACGTATTGTGTTCTGTGGGTGTAACTGGGGAAAGGGGGAATGTATGGAGTAGAAATGCGAGGGGTGGTAGGTTGCCAGATTGTGTTCAGGAGCTTCCTTCCTTGAAAAGTCTGCATCAACCCAGCACTGAGCAGATTATTCCCCATTCCATTACCTCACAATCAAGTACAGGGTGTTCCAAAAAGTTATGATTACTCTCCCCAGTGCCAAAGACATGTTCAGGGGATCTTTATTTTACAACAAATGCATTAGCACTGCATGGAATACAGATATGAGTTACTAGTAACACTAACACTAGAAATGTATATGGACCTAATCTACATAAATATCTGCACACTGTTCTACACTGCTAGAGAGGAAATTGATTCTTAGTCACCCTTTACAGCAGCTGTAGTTTTATTCTGGTAAAGGCGATATTCTTGACTGTGAGCACTGCTTGAGTTGGAGTTTACAGACAGACAATACCTCCCCAGCATTTCCTGTCGACTTCTCATATGTGAGTAGACAAAATAACTTTCACTAAGCTCATGTTTATATAGTGGAGTTACCTTCAGTTTATCAAGTGAGTACTTATTCACAGTTGTTAAGACAGCTATTAGGTGAAACAATTCAACAGCTTGAACTGTCAACTCTCTATCACATTGAAGAGCCTGTCCCAAGCGTAATGTGCTATCCACATGTTGATTTTATTGTATCAACTTTAACTGTCTGGAATACTTTTCAAAGCCTGAGGGGTATGAAATACCTCACCCTAGCCTCCGCACTCCCAACATCTGAACTGACTCAGAGGAGTAAACTATACCCTTCTATAATAGAAGTTGTAGGTCACCTGTGTGTTATAGAATTTCAGATACTTCAACAGATACTGAGATGACAAAAGTCATGGGATAGCAATATGTACATATACAGATGGCAGCTGTATTCTCTACACAAGGGCATAAAAGGGCAGTTCATTGGCAGAGCTGTCATTTGTCCTCAGGAAATTCCTGTATCATGTGATTATGGTCACACAATGGGAATTAAAAGCCTTTGAATGTGGAATGGCAGTTGGAATTAGACACAGGGGACATTCCATTTTCAAAATCAATATTCCATGATCCATGGTATCAAGAGTGTGCAGAGAATACCAAATTTCAGGCATTACCTCTCACTACAAACAACATAGTGGCCAGTAGCTTTCAGTTAACAACCAAGAGCAGCATCATTCACATAGAGATGCCGCTGTTAACAGACTAACAACATTGTATGAAATAACTGCAGAAATCAAAGTGGGACATACAACAAATGAATCCAGTAGGTCAGTGTGATGAAATCTGCAATTAATGGACTATGGCAGCAGATGACTGATGCAAGTGCCTTTGCTAACAACACAAAATCACCTGCAGTGCCTCTGCTGCACTCGTGACCATATTGGTTCGAGCCCAGCTGGCTAGAAAACTGTTGCCCAGTCAGATGATTCCTGATTTCAGCAGGTAAGACCTAAGTGTGGCACAGACCTATGAAACAATAGACCCCAAGTTGTCAAGAACTGTGGAAGCTAGTGGAAGCTCCATAATGCTGTAGGCTGTGCTTATAGAGAACAGACTGGGTCTTCTGGTCCAAACTGATCACTGACTAAAAATGGTTATGTTTGGCTACTTGGAGACGTTCTGAAGCCATTCATGGACTTCATCTACCCAAATAATGATGGAATTTTTGTGGAGGACAATGCGAAATTTCACTGGGCCACAAGTGTTCATGACTGTTTTGAAGAACATTCTGGACAGTTCAAGTGAATGATGTGCCCATCCAGATCACCCGTCATGAATCCTATCAAACATTTATGTGATATAACTGAGAGATCAGTTCAGGCACAAAATCCTGCAGTGGCAATGCTTTCACGGTTATGGATAGCTATAGAGGCAGAATGTCTAAGTATTTCTGAAGGGGACTTCCAATGACTGGTTAAGTCCATGTCACTTCAAGTGGCTGCACTATGCCAGGCAAAAGGATATCTGACAGGATATCAGGAAGTATCCCATGACTTTTGTCACCTCAGTGTAAGTCAAGCAATCGTTTATAGTAGGTTATTGTTCTAGACTGTAACATATCAGGTCCATTCAATCATACATATCCACACTTATCTTGAAGACACACCATGAATGTATGGTTAGTGACACCACTCAGTGCAACCGGCTATATATGTGCCAACAATTCCAGTGTGGAAAAGATTTGTGCAGAAACCCATTAACACAACTAACACATGAGAAGTGCAATAACATTCAGGTGTTTCATTAATTCACCACCAAACGACTACAATACAATTACACAGCTTCACAATACACTGTCCACAACAGACAGCAACAGCTGTCACATTTACCAATACAATTCCTTTCCCACCGAACCTACACAGGACACTAACAACAGCATATTTACAAATTAAATACTCCTCAGTCGCTGTTTAAAGGAATGTAGTTTACATAAAAGCTTGCTTAACACCTGAAAGAAACTCTACTATCTACAAACAAGCTCAATGAAGTTATTTTGTCTATTCATATAGGAAAACTGGACAGGAAATGCTTTTGAGGTATAGTCTGTGTGTAAACTGAAAATCGAGCAGAGCCCATAGTTAAGAAAATCACCTTTCCCATACGAACACCACAGCAGCTGTACAGGATGGCTAAGAATCAATTTCACTTCTGGCAGTGTAGAACAGTATTCAGATATTTACATAGATTATGGCAACATACCTTCCCTCACACTCCATTCTGCACCCATGATACACAGTTTATCCCATACTATGGCCCTACAATACATAGATGTCATACAGACATTTTGTAATTGTTTTTAACCCACTTTACTTAAAAATAAACATTGCTTTTGTACTGTTAAAACAATATTTTTGACAGTCTGCAAAAATATTCTGCAGGAAATTTCAGGTGGTTTGATTTTGTACTTAAAAAAATTTTCAATAGGTTTCACAGTCTCTAAGTTATTTGAGAAAAACATGAGGAGAATGTGACCTTTTAGAACCCCTTCTCCCTCACATACCAACACTCAGGAATTTAAGTATTTTGTTCATGACATCCCCTTGTAGCACCATGCAAAAACTTGCAACTACGCAGTTTGTTGAGGATGAAAAATACTGAAATAAAGAAATGTATGAAACCAAAGGAAATTCATGCTGATTTTCTGGGCACACTGGAGGACTCTGCTCCTTCATATTCAGTGGTTGTCAAGTGAATAAACAAGTTTAAATGGTCAGGAAAACCCTGATGTTAATTTGCTTGGTCATCAGCCAAGATATACCACTAACGCATAAATAAATGCAGATGCCACTATCCCAGAAGTAACTGCAGAAGTGCATAAAATGGTCATGGAGGAACGGCAACTAAAAATGAGTGAAACTGCTGAAGCCATAAGTATGTCATCTGAATGGCATATCACATTTTAACAGTTGAATTGAATATTAGAAAACTGTGTGCTAGATTGCTGCTGTGACTCTTAACACAAGATCAGAAATGCAACAGAATGGAAATGTATGAACTATGTTTGACCTCTTTTCAGAGCAACCAACATGGATTTTGTTCCTGTTTGTAACCACAGATGAATATTGGGTCCATTACAAAAAAAAAAAAAAAAAAAAAAAAAAAAAAAAAGAACATGATTCAACACCACTGAAGAAATCAAACTATTGTGTTTCTGTGGTCTCCTACAATGCTACCAATCCACATTGTCACACTGCTATGTCATTGCTCCAGCAGCGTAGGAACACTAGCAGAAGGCAGCTGAACTCCACCTGCCTGCAGAAAGCAGGCTAGATTTGAGGGCATGCACAAGAGGGTAGAGGCCACCACATAAAGGGATCTTTTGGTGTATCCGAAGCGCCATTTTCCTCAACCAATCTGAGCCCACATTGCCTGACCAATAGGTATCTAGTAGTCATCTACCAATTGGGTGTGACTGCCCTCACCCAGCAAGCAGCAGGCAGTTCTGTCTCTGCCAGCAGAAGCAGAAATTCACCAGCACCATGTCACCGCCCAGACTTGATGCTGTCCTTGCCATCTGGAACCAATGTGCATCGTGACCTTCTGCTCCAGCTGTGAAGTCTGAGGTGCAGACTCCTGGTATTGCTCATGAGATGGGATTTTAATTTTCTGCCTACTGTGCAATCTAAGAAGATAGCTACTTTTTTTGCAAGAGAACTTTTCAAAGGATAGTCTCACACAAATATTTATTTATGTTGTTTTCCTGAGAACTTTAAGTTGTCCAAGAAGTCTTCCCTTTATTGTCAAGAGGGATTTTTCCTATTTGTTTTGAAATGCCAACAGAGTGCAGAACTTACGTTTGTGAAGCAAATATGATTGTGTCAACGAATTGATTCATGAGTATAATCACTTACTTACTGGAAAATTGCCCCAAGTTGGGACTCCTCATTTTCATCACATCACTCTTCATTATCATCACATTACTGTTAAAGATAGGGCTCCTGTGTTATTGTCACTATTTCATTGGCAGGTGTGCCTATAGACCTTACCCATCTGATCCTCTTTCTGCTTCAGCAGATGTAGAGGGCCAACAGGGCTCTTCTGGTGAAGCTCATGGGTTGGCTGCACTTGTCACTGGAGGTTTCGAAGCACAGTGACACAACCCTCAACCCCAACCAGGAGTTCCAGCAGCCACTGCCTCCCTTCTGTGTGTTTGACCACAAAGTGGAGCCATGGTTGTGATACCTAATGCAGATGGAACAACATTTCCTCATCCAAAGACTGACAGGTGACACCCGGCAGAGCACTTATCATCAGAAAAAGCTAGCACCTTTGTATACCAGCTTATCCAACAGCTGCATCCTGAGGCTGGTCCAAACTCTGTTTTCTATGACCTTCTGAAGTCCAGTGTCTCTGACTGTTTTGATTCCAACGTTGATGTGGCTGCGGCCAACCACAGTTTTATTAATTGTCACAGTCTGTCTCGTGAATCTTATCAGCAGAGGATTATGCGATTCCGGGGACACTTTCATGATTGGCATTTCCAGTGTAAACATTCATGTTTCCTCCCTTGTGCATGAGGCTCTCCATCACAATTTACTCAAACTTAAGGCTACCTCCCTTGAGTCTGGCCTCCCTATTATTCTGGTATATTATCAGTGTAAGTGCACCGCATTATCCCTGCAGGATCTGGCAGTGGTCTTAGCCTCTAAGCTGCCTCGGAAGCCTTCTGCCTCCCTCAAACCCTCCCACAACATGGGCCAGAAGGGCGGGCATTGTGTGTATGCCCATCCTTCCTGCAGTTGATTTTTTATTGGCTGTCAGTGGCAGCAGTGTCATTTCTGAACACCAGATGTTTGGCACGTGGAAAGTCTAAGCACCAGTCCAAATTTTACCTTTCCATGGTGATGCCTGTTGATTGGGTGTCTCATGCCGCCCTCAAACCTGACGACTTTGGGGATTGCGATGCTCCACCGTCCCTTCCTCCCACAAATCAATGTCTCTCCCTGTTCTGCTTGATGGGATCCTGGGGCTTCTCCATACTGATACTGGGTCTTCTGCCACCATCACTGACTGGCCGATGTATAAGGCCCTGGGATTCCACACCCAGCTACCCAGTTTTAGCATCAAGCTCATTCCCATCAAGGATGCCCTCTCAGCACATTTTCAGTACAGGAACACAGCTATGAAAGGACACGTTCTGGTTGTTGGATTTTCCTGATACCTCTGACCTTCTCAACTTGGACCCTTTCTCTGCTCTGGGGCTGCAGATTTACAGTGCCATTTCTCATGTCAGTCAGATGAAGGTCAATTCCTGTGCCTCAGATTTGTTTACCAAGTACTCCAAAGTGTTTTCTGCACTCTCTTCTTTCTGGTGTCAAGGATTTTGAGAGCCAAGTCACACTTCTTCCACCAGCAGTTCCTAAGTTTTAGAAATCTTGGACCATTACTTTTGCACTACAAGACCATGTCTGACAGAAACTCAGCCATTTATGGGATGCTGATGTCCTTACTCCCATCTCCAACAGTTGCTGCGCTAGACCCCATTGTTCTTTTTGAGTAGCCCAATGAGGGATGCATGCAGGGGGACGGGGGGGGGGGGGGGAGGGAGGCAGTGGGGGCAGTTGCCCCTAGTGAGAATTCATTCAGTTTACGAATAAAAAAAATAACTTTAGGGCTCAGTTATGTATGATTTAAAAACACCTGTAAAATTACCACTAAAATAACCGGAAAATATCGATAAAATGGCGTAAAAATGATATAAAACATATGTAAACAGAATTACAGGATGAACTAGAGCAATGAAAAACTTTAAAGGAGGATCGAACTAAAATTAAAAAATGACGATAAATTTAAAAATTGTGTGTTTTTCTTTAAGAAATCTCATTCGTTGAAGATGTGAAAAATTGTTATATATCCGTCTTACAGCTATTACCTACGAAGTATCTTTATTTTTATTTCTACACCCACACATGGTAGAAATTAACAACAGGAAGTGAGGCAACAATGGAAATAATCACATGAACCAGCAGTTTAATGTTAACTTTTACAAATGCATTCTTGAGCAACAGTTAAGCATTTTTCCTGAAGGCACACCCATTGTTCGTTCTTTACATATTAAAAGAATCAGTTGTGCCATAAAGGGACACTAAACACAAATGTAAAAAAATGATATCTTACTTGAAAAATAATCTATGATACAGTATCTATATGAGAAAAAATACAAAATTAAAGATAGATACCTATAGCCGGAATATTCAAGATTTTAGTAACTTTAAACAATGCATATCTGATAAGGAAAGACCGTTTACATGTTAACGAACTCTGGGCATTACTAATAAGCTATAATGAAATAAAACAAATCTGCCAATCGGCAAACTACTACATGTGGACGTGGTCCCATTAAGAATGGTAGCCATGATGAGAGTTCCATCTCAAAAATGTTGACTTATAGGGTACTAAAATGTCACCCTCTCTGTTCCCACCTCACTAGGTACAAACCTCTTCATAACCCTCAACTGGCAACACAATACAGTTGCACAACAAAACACACTTGGCAAAATTTTATTCTTTCAAATTTCAAATAATGCTTAACAATTGTCACACGCTAATTTAAATTAGCGTATTGTATTATGTTCCTTTTCGTTTGCTGAAGAAGTGTTCGAGGGTACTGTGTGGCCACTAATATTGCTACTTGTCTGTAGAAGTAGGCAATATTCATCATTGGAACTACTGTCAACGAACATAATCCAGCAGGGTGTGGCGTGAGCTACCTTCATTTCTGGAACATTCTAGATGAGTCTTGCTATGTTCTAATAGGAACATTTCGCATAAATATTTCCACATCCATAGCAAGAAACTGCTCCAAACGATCGCACGAAATTCAGTCGTTGGCTTGTGGTCTAATGGACACCACACTGTTTCATTGTTGAACCAAAACCCCTCCCTCACTCCCACCACTGTGATATGATTTCAGCTTCTGTTCTTTAGTCATCGCTCAGCTAGGTTTGACATCGCATGGTGTTAAGGGTTGTGTAAATTCATTGTGAATTGTAAGTGGACAGTGGTTTGCATAGACGTTTGTGCATTGTGAATGTAAAAGCGCAGTGTATACAGTGGCAAAATGACAGATATACATAAGTTTTTTGTACCTCATAAGCGAATGAAAACTACAAATGAAAGTGGAGGTGTCAAAGAAGATACTGTCTATGATGAGGTATCATAGGAAAAGAGTGAGTCAAATGCAACCATCACTATTAAAAATTCCAGTTGTTGTGCTGATGGAGAAAATAAAGACAAAGCCAGTACCTCTGCTGGCTTCAAGTGCGTTGATGAAAAGGGTAGTAGTATCCTGGTCAGTATTCCTGATGACTGAAATTACATTGAGAAAAAGGATATTGACAATTGCCTAAAGTATAGGATTTTATTGAATCCATGGCAACCTGAAAAATGTTATAATTTTAAGAATGACATAGACAGCACAAAAAGAACATTTCAACCAGACTGGCTGTCATCATATCCATGGCTGGTCTATTCTAAAGCAGTTAAAGGTGCCCTCTGCAAGTTTTGTGTGCTTTTCTGCCCACGCATAACGCATGGTAGTCATCATGGTGCATTCATAAGCTGCCCATTCACAAATTTCAAAAAGTTCCATGAATGTACGAAAATGCATATGAATTCCAAGTGGCATAAAGATGCAATAGAAAAGTCAAATAATTTCATTAGTGTTGTGACAAACAAAACTAAAAGTGTGGAAGAACTCACCAACGACAATCTTGCGAAATTAGTACAAACTAATTGTGCAAAGTTAAAATCAATTGTTTCTTGTGTATTGTTTTGTGCATTACATGACTTACCTTTAAGAGGAAAAACAAATTCAAATGCTGTATTTGATGATTTGTTACAATTTAGAGTACAGTCAGGTGACAAAACACTAAAAATGCTACTTATGTTTCTCATAGAACCCAAAATGATTTAATTGATGTATGAGCTGAAGTACTAAGAAATGATTTGCTTAATACCATCAATAACAGCAAATCATTTTCAGTTTTGGCAGACAAAACAGTGGATATTGCAGGCACAGAACAACTTTCTCTTTCTGCACGTTGTTTTGACCATGTAACTAATGTTGTCAGAGAAGACTTCCTTGGATTTACACCATTAGCAAGGTTAGGTGTAAAACATATCTCCAACACAATAATATCTACTTTATCTGCTTGGGGTTTAAATATGGATAAAATGGTAGGACAAGGCTATGATGGGTGCAGTACGACGGCCGGTAAAATTGGCAGAGTACAGAAGATAATTGCTGAGAAATATCCCAAGGCTCACTTCTATTGTTGTGCTTGCCACAGACTTAATTTAGTTGTGAATGATTTGAACACCTTACCAGAGGTTAGCAATGCCATTGGTACTATCAAAGAAGGAATTTCTTTTTTCCGGGGGAGCACGCAAAGGAAAGTCCTAGTTGGGAACCTTCAAAAACTGTGTGAGACACGCTGGTCTGAGAAGCATAAGTCTATAAGGAAACTTAATGATAAGTTTTTAGAAATTGTTGAAGCATTAGCAATTTTACATAAAGAAGGAGATCGTGAAACTAGTCAGAAAGTCTGGCAACTTTACTGCACACTTACTTCTCCAACATTTATTCTTACATTAAAAGTCATAGCAAAATATTCAGCCAAACTAGAACCTGTCACCAATATCATACAATCAGTAAACATTAACTTGTTAGAAGTTTCAGAACACATTCAAGGAATTGTAAAAATGTTATTGGATGACAGAGAAAATGCGGAAGCCGAATTTGAAATGATAATGAAAAGTGCTGAAAGCAACTATAGTGCACTTGGAATAGATGTCACTGGCATTTGACAACTGTGAGTGTTGCACAACAAGTGCATCGTTCAAATCATCCATCAGTTTCTGTCACTGAGTACTACAGAAAATCTCTCTTTATTCCATATTTGGATTCCCTAGTCCAGTCCTTGCAAGAACAGTTTTCAGAAGATAACAAGGCATATTTTGAGATTTTCTGCTTGCACCCAAAGGTAATGAAATCCTAAAGCATCCTAGATATGAAAAGGATAATTGAAAATATCAAAAGATTTTATGGCGATCTTTTAGATAACTTCACTGAAGAAGCACGGACATGGATCAGTATGTGGAAATGCGATAAAGTAACTGAAGGAGATATTGCTGAATTAAGCCTGACTGATCTACTAGACAAAGCCAAATTCTTGCCCACTGTAGCTTCAGCCTTGAAGATAGCCCTTAGCTTACTGGCAACCAACTGCTCTGCGGAAAGATCGTTTAGGTACTTAATTACCACAGTAACATTTTTCTGGTTGTAATTACTTTATTAGAAAGACTTTGGAACAATTTCTTAAGTCAGATGAAACATTTCTTCTAATTATTTTTAAATATTGTTTGAAAGATTATCACAATAGAGTAATTGAAGAAGGTTACACTGTATGAATTAGTATAGGCCTACGTCATGTTTGTTTGCAGCACTCTCAGGAGTGTGAAAACGTGGCTGAGAACTACCATGGCAGATAATCGACTCAGTTGTTTGTGTATGGTGTCAGTTCATCGTGATAAGATAAAATCAGAGGAGGAGTCCTTTATCGAAAAAGTGGTAGGTTAGTTATGGGAAGGACCGGAGACAAATTCAATTTCTGTTTAAGTAATGCAGGTATGTGAGTAGTCAAGTTTTGCACATTATTAGTAACACAACCGATTTCCACAATCGTATGCCTTCTTTTGTTCTTAATATTAAATTTACAACAGTATTTCAAATGTTTGTAACAATAAAACAGCCACATCTTCCTTACAACCAAAGTTCACAAAATTTGTTAAGACATGAATCTGTTATGGGTTGTGGAAATTATTGTGTACATTTAGTTTTTACTTTACAAAATAGAAAGTAAAGCCTTTTTATCACTTTTCAGGGGACTAACAGAGAAAAGCGTAAATAGCAAGAAAATGTATTAAGGCAGGCGAAAATGAATGATTTATTCTTACTTAAAAAGATAGAATAATTTATTTTTACCTATTTAACAATCTGAAATTGTTATTATTTATTTTAAGCACCTATTAACATCTCTCAGCAGTGATGCACTTACTGACATGGTGTTGTGCCTCAAAAAGTGCATTTACGAGAGCAATTCAGAATATTCCCACAACATTAACTCTTAAAATGAGACACCTTAACAGCAAATGTGTGAGAAACAGCAATTCACCAAAACCGATGTGGCTGACACTAGGGCATCTGCCTGTAAGAATACAGCATAGCACATGAATCTAAACATTGCAGAGCTGCCAAATTTTATTTGGAAATGCGTTTCCAGTTTTATTTGTCTCCTCTCTTTGACCATGTGGAGTCGCCACACTGGTACCAAGTTTGAAACATTTGCCAGTTGCCATTTACTTCAGTATTGCAAGCGAGGGTATGCCATTAACCATCCAGGCATTTGATCGATATGGCATATTGTAGAGAGATGGTAACTAATAAGTGACTGATGATTAATGAGACAATGATGGCTTGTTTGTGATAGTTTTATAATAACTTAGAAATGAGGGGTCTCAATCCCTTAGGAGTCACAAGGGCCACCTGTGTTTCTAGACTTCGTTCCTATAATATATCCCGGATGTCCCAGTTTCCAAACATACAGGAAAGGTAAAAACTGATTTTCAGCATCTTGAAGGCCTGGTCAGACCCAACACCACAGTCTGCCTGTGCGGATCAGCCACGGCGGATGACCGGGGCAAAGAATGCCGGACAGGCAAAAACGGTTGCTGCTGCATCAGCTGTCACACCGTGGAAACGAACAGAACCTCATCACATAACAGCCTGCATGTGTAGCATGGTAACAAAGATCTGCCTCGTGCCGTTGCTGTCAAATGCACCAGCAAATGCAAACAGCTGCTCAGGGCTGCTGCGAATCTGTCTGTGTAGAAACTTGACGTAAGCCAGTGCGGCAAGCTGGCCAGAGTCGCGCTCTGTGTGACCGACACCTATATACAACAACGATGCGGTCTGGCCGTTGCCATTTCTGTTCAAGGCCACAGGTCAGACCGCCAGGCCACGCTCTTTCTGACCAGGTCTTTAAGGCCGGATGCACTCACAGCAGACATTTTCCGCCAGGTCAATTGACCGTCACCATTGTTAGAAGTCCAGTGTTTACACACACGGCAGTAAAATCACCGTCACCACCACACGAGTAAGCAGATTAAAGCCAATGTACTTTCATCATCAAACCCATTCATTTAATTTTAGTGTGTTACGTAAATTATTCATTGTTTTTAAACATACAGATTTGTTTGAAATGAACAAACAGTAAAATCTAAGTATTGTTATTATGTCAACTAATGAAAAGGAGAAGGAAAAACCAAATAATTTGGGATCATCATCCAATTAATTTAAGAAGAGGGGAGGATGGAGCTTTCTAAACATTGTTTGAAGGGAAGGATGACAAGATATCCTTCAGTTACTTCCGAATGTCAATTTTTGAGAGCAGGAAAACAAGTAGTTCAGAGAGAAAAAGCTTAGGACTGGATCAAACGAAAATGGCGGCAAAATGTACAGTCTGCTAATGTAAAATCAGGTTTTACTATAGTTATAATGTTAGGTTTTTTGTTCATAACTCTGGCATGGTACTAAAAGTGCATCAGTACTTCTAAATTCCATATAAGGGGAAAACATCTGGCTTACCACAAAACGACAAATGCTCTTCAGAGAACAACAGTAATTCAGTAAGCATGTTAGAATGTGTAGCCCTATTCCAAAATAGAGTTGTATCACATGAAAGAATCGTTCTTAGTTAGTACACTACGAAGCTGCACAACACTATTGTTAAGCGCATAAAAGAAGCTTTCACAGTAATGTAAGTGAGTTTGACCAGGTTTACACAGTTGAGTGTAGTGAACCATTTTTTTCTGGACTGTTAATTTAAATCCAACTGCATTCACTGCATGAGCAGTGTTTTTAAGCACTTAAACAATTATTAGTGGTAAGAAAACAATTTACTGGCAGAATACATGTCAGAAACACATCTGCAGCATTTTCAGTGTCATGGTTCACTCGTAGTCAGTAGTGGACTCTTACCCTATCCCCTGAGCTAAGGAGATTTTGTCTCAACTGGGTGCTAGCAAGATTTATGCAAAAACTGATCTTTGTGACACATACCTGGAAATTCCCTTGGAGGCAGCCTCCAGGACATTTTGGTTATCAATATCCCGTTTGGTCTTTTTCAATACAATCAGCTCCCCTTCAGTATCATCAGTGCTTTAGTAATTTTCCAGCAGTATCTTGAACAACTGTTGCTATATGTTACCCAGGCTGCCAACTACTTGGACAATATCCTGGTTACTGGTGCCTTTGCCTACGACTTCTTACACAATCTGAATCTTTTGTTTGCAGTGTCTGGTCATGTGGGTCTCCATTGTAACAAGGACAAGCGTGACCTGTTAGTGCAATGAGTGGAATATCTTGGCCACACCCTAAGTGCTTGGCCGGCCGGAGTGGCCGTGCTGTTCTAGGCGCTACAGTCTGGAACCGAGGGACCACTATGGTCGCAGGTTTGAATCCTGTCTCGGGCATGGATGTGTGTGATGTCCTTAGATTAGTTAGGTTTAAGTAGTTCTAAGTTCTAGGGGACTGATGACCTCCCTGTGCTTTGCCACAAGATTCACCTCGAATCTGTCTTGGGTCATTTCATTCTCCAAGCAACTGCCGTTGCAGAGCCTCTTCTTCACTTCCTCTGAATGAATGTCCAGTGCCTCTGGTCCCCTGAGTGTGGCAGGATGTTATGCTTATTAAAACAAGTGCTCTTCAAGCTCACCTGCCTTATGACATATGATAACTGTGTACACTCACTGCTGATACCTCAGTTATGGTGTGGGAGCTGTTCTTTTCCAAGTGATCAATGAGGTGGTGCAGCTGATTGCCTTTGTCTTTGAAACTAGTCTCTGAAACTATTTTGCCCAGTGTAATTATGGCCAAATCAAAAAATAAGCACTGGCCATTATTTTTGGGTTCTGAAAGTCCAATGATTATGTCTATGGGCGCCCATGTACCCTCAGTATGTACCAGAAGCCCCTGTTGCCCTTCCTCTGGGTTTCAGCACCACACAGCCCACTGCCTCCAACACTGTGCCCTGTCCCTCTCTGTCTATTCCTATATGACAATTTTGTGCTCCACCCTCCAACATACCAATGCTGACCTCCTTTCCCGGCTTTCACTAGGAGAGGTCCCAGTGTTCAATACTGATCCTGAAGTCTGTTGCCACCGTGACCGCTGTTGCTGCCGACATTGCACAGCTACTCCTGGATGTCAACCTTGTCTGACTCCACACTGCAGACAATCCAGTCTTCCACATCTCTTCCAGCACATCTGGCAAAGTTGGCCACTCAACCCTAAGGCTGTGGCACACCCAGATCTTCAGGTGTTCTGGGATCAATGACAGGACCTCTCTTCCTGGGACAGCATTGTCCTGCTCCAGGGAGACAACAACTGCACTTGGACGGTTATTTGGCGGCTCTCTGCAACCGCATCCTCCGGTTGCTCCACAGAGGACACTGGTGGACTGTTCTTACCTAGTGACTGGCTCACCATCATGTCTACGAGGCACAGATTCTACTATTAGAGATTTGGTCACTGCTTGCTACACGTGCCAGAGTTGGTGAGGGCCCCACCTCAGCATTACTTAACATGGCCTTCCACTGCCATTCCTTGGTCCCACTTTCATCTGGACTTTGAATACCCCATCCTTTAGTCTATGTGGCTTACCATCATGCATGCTGGGTCCTGCTTTCTGTTTGTGGTCTGCATGTCTTCCAATTTCTCTTCCCACGCCATTTGGGCAATTACCCAGATTTTCACACTAGAGGGCCTCCATGTATCTGTTGTCACTGATAATGGGCTTCAGCTAACTTCCTCTGAATTTTCTGCCTTCTGTGCTGCTCACAGCATTGCATTAATTCCCATTGTGCCTTTCCACCTTGCCTCTAATGGCACTGCTGAGCATTTTCTGCAGACTTTTAAATTTCAAATGTCTAAACTACACAAGTACCACTCCTCTCATGAGAATCTTCATCTTTTTTCTCAGATCATACTGAGGCACTCTGATGGAGGGCTCCTCTCTGGCAGAGTGGCCCCATGGTTGCCCTCTCCACTCTTCTCTGTCCATCCTCCACCAGACAGACCATCCCCCTCTCCTCTTCTTCCCACCAACATTGTTTGTCTCCCAGGGACCTGATGTGGGATATGAATTTTTTCTGTGGCTAGCTCCAGTGGCTGACAACCACTGTTTCCCATCTTATGAGGCAAGCTATGCTTCTCATCACACTCCTCGAGTGCTCCCAACTCTTACAGCACATCAACCAATACTGCGCCTGCCATGGTTTTTGGTCTCCAACAGACTCTGCCATTCCGCTCTGTGTTTTGGATACAAAGGACTCTGAGTAGCTTGCTACTCACCCAGCAGATGTGTTGCTTCCACCTTCCAGTGTGCCCAGCCAGACGATGCCTCCATTCGTGGATGTCAACACACCAGCAACCCCTACCTCGCCCTGTGTCAATGCTCCTGGCAGCGATGATGCCGTTGTTTCTCACTCCAGTCCCTGCCCCTCTTGGTCTTTCTCGAGAATTGGGGAGGGTATGACCAGGTGAAATTCAGATTCGAAAAGGAGTTGAGGTTATGGAGGAAATTAAGGAGTGTTTCTTCACCATGAGTCCAGACCACAAAGATGTCATCTGTAAACCTATACCAGGCCAGGGGAAGCAGCTGTTGGGTCTTCAGGAAAGCCTCTTCCATGCGGCCCATGAAGAGGTTAGCATAGGACGGAGCCATCCTGGTTCCCATGGCCATTCCCCTGATTTGTTTGTAGGTCTGGCCTTCAAAGGTGAAGTAATTATGGGTTAGGATGAAGTTGGTAAGTGTGATAAGGGACGAGGTTTTTGGAAGATCTTCGGGTGGGCGTTGGGAGAGATAGTGCTCAAGGGCAGAGAGACCATGGGTATGTGGGATGTTTGTGTAAAGGGATGTAGCATCTATGGTGACAAGAAAGGTTTCAGGTGGGAGAGGAGTGAGAATGGATTTGAGGCGTTCTAGGAAGTGGTTTGCGTCTTTGATGTAGGATGGGAGTGTGCGGGTGATAGGTTGGAGGTGTTGGTCTACCAGAGCTAAGATACGTTCTGTTGGGGCTTTGAAGCCTGCTACAATGGGACGGCCAGGATGGTTCTGTTTGTGGATTTTGGGTAATAGGTAGAAGGTAGGAGTACAGGGCTCAGGTGGAGTGAGTAAGTCTATGGAAGCCGTTGTGAGGCCTTGTGAGGGACCTTGGATTTTTAGGATTTTCTGCAGCTCAGTCTGGATGGAGGGAATGGGATCCTGGGTAACACCTTTGTAGGTTGAGGTGTCGGAGAGTTGACGCAGTCCTTCTGCCACATACTCCACACGGTCAAGTACCACAGTTGTGGAGCCTTTATCCGCCGGGAGGATGACAATAGAGCGGTCTGTTTTCAGCTCCTTAATGGCACGGGATTCAGCTGGGGTGATGTTGGGGGTTGTCGGGATGTTCTTCAAGAAGGACTGGGAGGCAACGCTGGATGTGAGGAATTCCTGAAATGTCTGCAAGGGATGGTTTTGGGGGAGGGGAGGAGGATACCTTTGAGAAGGCGGTCGGAACTGTTCCAGACAGGGTTCAACACTGGGTCTAGTATTTGGGGGCTGTGTTTGGGCAGTGAAGTGATATTTCCAGTTGAGGTTCCGGGTGAATGAGAGGAGATCTTTAACCAGGGCAGTGTGGTTGAATTTAGGCATGGGGCTAAAGGTTAAGCCTTTTGATAGAACAGATGTCTCTGGAGGAGAGAGGGACCGGGATGAAAGGTTTAGAACTGAATTGGGACTGGTGATATGTGGCATTTGACTGTGGTTATAGTTGAGATTTGGTCTGTGTGGGGTATGTGCTGGGATGGGGAGACTGAGTAGGGTGGCTAGGCTAGGTTTGTTGGCTATGAGGGGGGTTTGTTGAAGGTTCTGTTGTGGTTGGTGTTTGTGAGGGATAGGGAGAGGGACCCCACTTCTTAGGTGTTGCACTAGCACTGTGGATAGTTTTTTCAGGTGGTGTGTGGCATGGAACTCAAGTTTGCAGCTGGCTTCTAGGATGATGTTCATGAGTGTGTTCTCCAAGCAAGGGTTTGAGAGGTGGAGGACTTTGAAGGGAGATAGGAGCTGTTGTGAGTGGTGGTTACATGAAGTAGTGTAGAGATTCAGGACAAGTTAGGTAAAGGCTAAGGATTGAAGGTTCTGGAAGTCCAGGAGAGACTGGTGGAAGGAAGAATTGCACCCAGAGATGGGAACTTTTAAGGTAAGTCCTTTAGGGGTAATTCCAAAGGTTAAGCAGGACTGGAGGAAAAGTATGTGGGATTGCAGTTTGGCTACGGTGAATGCATGTTTCCGGAATGAATGTAAATAATGTGGTATAGGATTAGGGTACATAGTGGGTAACTGGTGGGTAGGGAAATTAAATAACTAAAGTTAAAATAGTAATCATAAGAAGGAATAAAACACGGAGGGAAGGACGAAAAAGAAAGAAATTGTTTTGGTAATGTTCAATACCAAAGGAAGACCACTAAATAAGAAAAATACCGAAAAAGTTGACCAGACCAAGCAAGTATATCCAGATCAGGGGAAAAGAACACACGTTGCTCAAAAACTGAGATAGCGAGTGGCATAAAAAGATCGCGCATGCAGCAAAAAAGATCGCGCGTACCGCAAAAAAAAGATTGCGCGTGCTGCAAAAAAGATCGCGCGTGCCGCAAAAAGTTCGCGGGTGTTACAGAAATGTCCCAAAAAAATTTTCCTGTGGCAGAGAAAGATAGCTAATGACACAAAATTATCGCCAGCAACACGAAATCGACGGAAGTGGATGATACTGGTAGGTGTGGAAGAGATTGTTGGCAGTGATTGTTGGCTGGAGAACAGCGAATAACGAACATTAAAACTGTGGAATGTTAAATAAATAAATCAATAAATAGAAAAGGAGAAGTGGACTATAAATGGAACAAGATAATAGTAGGAAAATGAAACTAGCACAGTTGGTTACGAAACTATTTATTTACGTATATATAAAACACTGAAGAAGAGAAAGTGTTTAGATGACAGATGTAAGTGATAGCTAACAAAAGGGACAAAACAATGAAGGATGTGGACCATATAGGTGATCCAAATGGTTAATGGCCAGACCTACAAACAAATCAGGGGAACGGCCATGGGAACCAGGATGGCTCCGTCCTATGCTAACCTCTTCATGGGCCGCATGGAGGAGGCTTTCCTGAAGATCCAACAGCTGCTTCCCCTGGCCTGGTATGGGTTTATAGATGACATCTTTGTGGTCTGGACTCATGGTGAAGAAACACTCCTTAATTTCCTCCATAACCTCAACTCCTTTTCGAATCTGAATTTCACCTGGTCCTTCTCCAAAACCCAAGCCACCTTCCTGGATGTTGACCTTCATCTTGTTGAAGCTCACATCCACACCTCTGTTCATATCAAACCCACAAACAAACAACAGTACCTTCACATTGATAGCTGCCATCCATTCCACATCAAACGTTCCCTTCCCTACAGCCTAGGTATTCGTGGCAAACGTATCTGCTCCAGTGATGAATCCCTCAACAATTACACCAATAACCTGACCAGTGCTTTCCTCTCCCGCAACTATCCTGCAGACCTTGTCCACAAACAGATCTCCCGAGCAATACATTCCTCCCCGTCCAACAACAATGTTCCTACCCCCAGACCACACAGAAGCATCCCCCTTGTCACCCAATATTATCCTGGCCTCGAATACATCAACAAATTACTCCACCAGGGGTATGACTTTCTCAAGTCAACCCCTGAAATGAGATCATCCCTTGACAAAATTCTCCCCACACCACCCAGAGTTGCCTTTCGTCGCCCCCCTAACCTCTGAAACATCCTTGTTACACCCTACAATATTCCCAGACTACCTTCTCTACCCAGCGGTTCCTACCCCTGTAACCGACCCCGCTGCAAAACCTGCCCCATGCATCCCCCGACAACCACCTACTCCAGCCCCGCTACTGGTAAAACATACACAATTCAAGGCAGGGCCACATGTGAAACTACACGTGTCATTTATCAGCTGACATGCCTCCACTGCTCAGCCTTTTACATCGGTATGACAACAACTAAATTGGCTGAGTGCATGAACGGACACAGATGAACTGTCCGCCTAGGAGATGTCCAATACCCAGTAGCGGAGCATGCCCTCCAGCATAATTCTAAGGACCTAGGAACCTGCTACACCGTATGTGCCATTTGGCTTCTCCCACCCAACACCAGTCCCTCTGAGCTGCGGAGATGGGAACTTGCACTCCAACACATCCTTTCATCCCGCCATCCCCCAGGACTGAACCTACGTTAAACAACCTCACTCCCATTTACTGTTCAGTCTTCTCTGTTTCCCTTTCCTCTTTAGCCATTCATGCATCTATTCATCCTACATAGTTGTGTTTATCTTTATACTGTATACCTCTTTACTTCTGTTGCATCCTCTTTGGTTTGAAGCTGGCACACTACTTACAGTAGAATATCTTTGGCTTCCCTCTGACAACCATGCCTCCATCCTTGCTACCCTCCCTGTTTTCCTTCCCTGTTGCTTCATAACCTGGGTTGTGAATAACTGAATCCACTTTCCCTTTTTCCCTTTCTTTCCCCTCTCTCCTCCCTGATGAAGGAACATTTGTTCCGAAAGCTAGGAACGTAAATTTTCGGTTCTGTTTTTTGTGTATCTATCGGCTGTACTGAGCTGAGGTAAGTACTGGCCAGCCCCTCTATCTCTTTGTTAGTATTTGTTTCACATCTTTATATGAGATTTTCCATTAATCATTTTAATCACTTACCAGATTTACTCGAATCTAAGCCGCACTCGAATCTAAGCCGCACCTGAAAAATGAGACTCGAAATAAAGGAAAAAAAAATTTCCCGAATCTAAGCCGCACCTGAAATTTGAGACTCGAAATTCAAGGGGAGAGAAAAGTTTTAGGCCGCACCTCCAAATAGAAACAAAGTTAGTCCATTGTGATATGAGACACAATTTAGGTCGAATGAATGGCGATACAGCTACAGTAGTTTAGTTCGAGTCGTAAGCTTAGCAGTTAAGCTTTACCAAGTAGCCATTGCTATGCGTCAGGCACTCCATCTGTATTTATATGGGTACCCTTCGTTTTTCACGTGCTTCGTCTGGTTTGAATTGATTGCTTATTTTTTCTTTGATATGATAAGTGCCGTTCTCTTTGTTATAGGTGTTTACGTCACTCCAAGCTGAAAATGTATTACTGTACTGTGTCATGCATTGTTTGTTGCATTCTGGTAATGAGTGTTCACGACCTATGGCCGCTCGCGGCATGGCTTGCTTTTGTGTGCGCTGCCGCTGCTTACAATTTAAAAAAAAAAAAAATAGAGGAATCGTCTCATTAGCGAAACAATGGCAAGAGACTGCTATTTGTTGTTATTTACACTACTGCTTTCTTTGATAATGATCAACAAGAACCAAACAATAAACTGCGTATGATAGAAGATGTTCTGAACGAGAATTTAGCGAAAATTTTTCTCTGTTTGATAATCTTTGCAGACGCCTCTTTAGTACATTACTTTCTGCACAGAAATTAGTCTTATTAGATTTAAAAATCTAGTCAATTGCCGTGCTTCATTTCTGACAGTATCACTATTAGGCATAAGAATAATACGAATATAAACATGACATGATATATGTATTCTTCCGCATTTGCTGTTGTCTCACTCTAGTTTCGTAGTTTATTAAGCAGACAGGATTTAAATGAGATAGCAGCAAACACGAAAGAATACATGGCAAAATGTTTATATTCGTATTATTCTTGTGGTGAACAGAATACTGCATGTGATTCACAATTCATAAAAGTTACCATTAGCAACCATCTCTTCTCACAGGTAGGAAAAAAATCAGAACGTATATTGACAAACATCGCAAACAGTCTTGCTAGCCGGATTTTCGTAGTACATTGAGAAGCTGCTACATTCGAAGATGAACAATACGGAATTTGTATTTACTTCGTTGGATAATGTATGAAAATGCAGAGGTCGAAATTCGGGGCGGAGAAAGAAGCTCGTCTTCCACCTTCTTTTTTAATTTATTTACTGACGCAGAGATTTTGGCTCCAGAATGTATCTTTGTGCCTGCGAAGCATGCCTGTGTAGCGCTACATATATTCGACAGCAGAAGTTAGTTGTGGCGACACCTACCAACTTTTTCAGAACTTCCGCTTACTTTGCACTCCATTCTAAGCCGCAGGAGGTTTTTTGGAGTACAAAAACTGGAAAAAAAGTGTGGCTTAGATTCAAGTAAATATGGTACTTACTGTAAAATTGTCTTAAGCCGGGATACTTTACAAAGACAATAACGTCAGCTTGGTAGGTCATGGTGTTAGTTTCTGGAGATGCAAAAGGAATTCTGCTGATATGTTACCTTTACTCAGGTGAAACAATTACAGGATAATGTTACACTAACTTCCTGGACCAACTACAGCAAAAGATATACAAATGAAGGCCAGGTTTGGCAGGAAAGAAAGTCATCATTCAACAAGATAGTATGTGCACACACACAAATGTCAATGTCATGACAAAAATACATCAATTTATATATGAATTGTTGCCAGCCTCTCCTTATTTGGCTCCATCAAACATCCATCTCTTCCTCAAGCTCAGTATTTTCTATGATGGATAGAGATTGTCTTCAAATGAAGAACAGACAGCCAAAGTTGACAGTGTTTTGCAGGCACAGAGGAATCCAATTTTTGAATTGAGCTCAAGGTATTGGAACATCACTGGGCCACATGTATTAGTACAAAGGGAGCCTACACTGGAACATAAAAAAGTTACACTTGTGTGATTCATATCTTTCTATTCCGCTATAAGAACTTTTCGAACTACCTCATATATTACTAGCTTGCCAGTCACACAAGAGGAAACAGTGTTACTTGCTGACAACAATAATATAATAATTACAAATAGGACACCAGAAATGTTAGAAGAAAGCTCACACGACACTTATGTCAGTCCCCAACTGTTAACTCTTAATATAAAGAAGACTAATCACAAGAACTTCTATATAAGTAGAAAACCTGAAACTTCCTGGCAGATTAAAACTGTGTGCCCGACCGAGACTCGAACTCGGGACCTTTGCCTTTCGCGGGCAAGTGCTCTACCATCTGAGCTACTGAAGCACGACTCATGCCCGGTACTCACAGCTTTACTTCTGCCAGTATCTCGTCTCCTACCTTCCAAACTTTACAGAAGCTCTCCTGTGAACCTTGCAGAACTAGCACTCCTGAAAGAAAGGATATAGTGGAGACATGGCTTAGCCACAGCCTGGGGGATGTTTCCAGAATGAGATTTTCACTCTGCAGCGGAGTGTGCGCTGATATGAAACTTCCTGGCAGATTAAAACTGTGTGCCCGACCGAGACTCGAACTCGGGACCTTTGTCTTTCGCGGGCAAGTGCTCTACCATCTGAGCTACCGAAGCACGACTCACGCCCGGTACTCACAGCTTTACTTCTGCCAGTATCTCGTCTCCTACCTTCCAAACTTTACAGAAGCTCTCCTGCGAACCTTGCAGAACTAGCACTCCTGAAAGAAAGGATATAGCGGAGACATGGCTTAGCCACAGCCTGGGGGATGTTTCTCATTCTGCAAGTAGAAAACCTAATAGAAAAGCCTTAAAGTACAAAATGAGACCATAGAGGGAGTAGCTGTCCATAAATTTCTCAGTATCTATGATGATCGACGATCAAAACAACATTTCATTTTATTATCCATGTTATATATGTACAGATTTTTCGAATTTGCTACCCAAGAGCAAGCTACGTGTAGCTGACCATGAGAGGAGCAGAAGACTTTAAGGTTGATAGAATGAGATTTTCACACTGCAGCAGAGTGTGCACTGATATGAAACTTCCTAGCGCATTAAAACTGTGTGCCAGACTGAGACTCTAACTCGGGACTTTTGCCATTCGTGGGCAAGTGCTCTACCATCACTAGTAGAAAGCAGATCATGCACAGACCAAATCAACACCTCGAGGATCATTACTGATCAATCCTTGGAACACTGGTCTCCATTGTACCTGGCTTTTGCTGACTTTGAAAAAGCCTTTGATAGAGTGCAGCATGAAGCCATCTGGAAAACAATGCAGAGTTACAGAGTACCTCCAAAGATCATCATAATCATGAAGATGATGTACAAAGAATATAATTGCCAGGTGAAACATGATGGAAATACTCAGAACCATTCATTTTAAATTTGGAGTAAGACACTGCTGTTTTTCTGACATTAGTTGGTGTCATGAAGAAGGTAACCCGAGAGAAAAGAAGAATTATACAGTGGACTCTATATGATTGTCTTGAGGACCTGGACTTTACAAACATCATCTGTCTCCTGACCCATGTTTTCAAGGATATGAGTGAGAAGCAGAAGCTCAGAGAGCTGTATTAAAAATAAACACAGCTAAGACTAAAGAGCTTAGTATGAACAGTAAGAACAAGAATGCACTACCTGTGAAACAATAGGAGATTGAGCAGGTGGAGAGCTTTTGTTATCTATGAATCATTGTTTCCAAAAATGGTGGGGCAACTGGAGACGTCAAAAGTTGTATCCAAACTGCATCAGGATCCATTGCAAGTACTATGACAGTTAACAGTGTATATCATTATAGTTTTCTTTGTTTGTCTGATGATATTTCATGTGTAAATGTATTAGGGATAAACTGTATTGTAGTCTGATAGAAGAAATTATGCTCTTGTCGAAATTTGTTTGTGTGCTGTGGTAAAAACCCATTCTCAATACAAGATGGAGCTGGTGGACCTAGTTAATGTTCATTCAGTTGAGGATGTAGTGGTGCCAGAGGTATCAAAACCATAAACTCAAGATCTCTCACCAAAATTCCAGAGTAGTTGAGAATTCGAGCTGCAAAACAAACACAGATGACCACTCATGTTACAGCATTAGCCACAAAGCAAAAAGAAATGACTACTAGACAGGAGGATATGCCCACTAGGCAAGATCTGGCCTCCAGTGAGCACTCAACTTAATGACTTAGCAGAGAAATTGGAAGCCAGATTGAAGAGACTAGAAAGTGACATAACTGAATTGCAAAAAGCTCAAGAGCTGATCCCTGGATCTATGGAGAAGCTACCAACAGTAGTGAATGAGATCCATGATAGGTAGGTATCCTTAGGTTACACTATAGACAATCTTTCACGCCAAGTGATTAATTTTTCATTAGAGTAAGAAAAAATGGTACAAGAACTGTTTACTGTGCACAGGCAGCAAGACACAGCACACATAGATGCTTGGGCAAATTCGGAGGGAGACCAGATCATAAAATCTGTGAACATGTGAATCAAGACTTCTGTTAGTAATCTGTTGACCCTGCCAGCAGTGGGCTAAAGAAGGAATTACTCGAGATCAAGGAACAAATAGAATCTGATTCCTTTCAGTGGAGAAATAAAATAGTTGAAAAGTGAAACCACTGAACAAAGGGTTAATAGATGTCCAGGGGGCAGTGCAGAAATGCTAATATGAATTGCATGAAAACATAATGACATATATCTTGAGCCCTAGAGCAGACTATAAAAATTTAAATGTGTATCAGCCTGTTCAAAATATTTCACTGTCTGCACATGGTATGCTGCTGGTAACAATGCTATACACAGTAATAATGATGGAAATGAAAATCCTTAAGCATAGAAACTTTTAAATATATTAATCAAATAAGATGGTACTCATTTCTGGCTTTACATATGTATTGCCATGGCCATGGACCAAGGTGCAAAAGATAAATTACGTAACCGAATATATGCATGATGACAGGGCCCTATGGGCAACTGAAATAAATGATTCATGCAAAACCTACACCAAATTATCAAAAGATGTGGGATAGTAATGTGAACATATGGGAGCAGTATCACATACACATGGTTTAAAAGGACAATGCATTGGTAGATTTATAATTTGTAATCATGTGATTTTCCTTATTTTTTATTTTACACATCTTTTCTGTAAGACCAAATTGAGGAGCATATATCCAAAGTCATGGAATGTGTCAGTACATGAAATTACAACATAAAAGTACTAATAGATAAAATAAAACTTTTATGAACCCAAAAATGTCAAGTTATAAGTTTATGTATAAGCAATCAACAATATAACAGAGGAATCAGCCTAATGTTTCAAGGAATTCCTAGACAGAATAGAGGGTGGATTACTGCTAAGATTTTTGAATTCTTGGGGTAGGTTATCGAAAATGGATGCAGCAGTATATTGCACACCTTTCTGCACAAGAGCCAAGGAACTGTGATCAAAATACAGATTGAATTTCTGCCTAGTATTAACAGAGTGCAAGCTGCTATTTCTCATGGAAAAAAAACTGATATTGTTAACAAGAAATGACAGTAAAGAGCATATATATTGAGAGGCCAGTGTCAGAATACCGAGACAAATGAACAGGGGTCAACAAGAGGTTCGCAAACTTACACCACTTATTACCCGGACTGCTCATTTCTGAGCCAAAAGTATTCTTCAAGAATGGGAAGAGTTAACCCGAAATCTAATACCACACCTCATAAGAAAATGAAAATAAGCAAAGTAGACTACTTTCCATGTCGAACTATCACTTACCCCAGTTATGGTTCAAATAGTGAAAGTGGCTGCATTAAGTCTTTGAGCAAGATCCTGAATGTGGGCTTTCCATGACAGTTTACTATCTATCTGATAGACAGCTGAGTGGTCCACATGACAGATTGCCGTCCTATGGGCCCGGGTTCAATTCCCAGATGGGTTGAGGATTTTCTCCGCTCAGGGACTGGGTGTTGTGCTGTCTTCATCATAATTTCATCCCCATCTGGCCTGCAGGTTGCCCAATGTGGCATCGAATGTAATAAGACCTGCACCATGGCGGCCAGACCTGCCCTGCAAAGAACCTTCCAGCCAATGACGCGAAATGCTCATTTCCATTTCCATCTATGTGAGTATCTAGAAATTTGAACTGTTCAGTTTCTTTAATCATATGCCCATTCTGTGAAATTGAAACATTGGGTTTTGTTGAATTGTGTACTAGAAACTGTAAAAACTGTGCCTTACTGTGATTTAGCATTAATTTGGTTTTTACAAGCCTTGAGCTTATGTCATGAACTGCGCTATTCGAAACAGAGCCAATGTAGCACACAGTATCCTCTACTACCACGCTACTGTCATCGGCAAACAGAAATATTTTAGAGTTACTCGTATCAAGTACCTCACAGAGGAAAGAGAATATAGCATTTCAATTGTTAAACCACTTCTTAAAATGAAGTGTACATTTGAAATAAAATGTGAAATAAAATGATTGATTATCTTTACATACACAATCTTCTCAATAACTTTAGCAAACACTGATGGCATAGAAATAGGTCTAAAATTGTTTACATTATTCCTTTCTCCCTTTTTATAAAGTGGCTTTACTCTGAGTACTTTGATCATTCAGTAAACTGTCCATTTTTAAAGGAAAAATTACAAATATGGCTAAGTACGGGCTAACTTGTGCAGCACAATACCTTAATATTCTGCTAGGCAATCCATTATACCCATGAGAATTCTTAGTCTACAGTGATTCCATTATTGATTCAATCTCCCCCTTGTCAGTATCACAGAGAAGTATTTCAGACATGAATATTGGAAAAGTATTTTTCAAGAGAGTAATATCATTCCCTTTGGAAACTAAATTATCATTTAAATCACAAGCAATGCTCAGGAAATGACTGACAAATAGTAATAATAATAAGGATATCACATAGATCAAAATGGGAATTATATCAAAATGTTAGAAGTAGTCACAGTCAAGGTACAGTAGCACATAACAAACACTAATGTAAAGCGTCTAAAAACGTTATTAGGAAGGCAAAGAGTATGTGGTACACAAACAGAATAGCTAGTTCACAGGATAAAATTAAAACCATATGGTCAGCTGTGAAGGAAGTGACTGATCACATGCACAGGGTCAATGATATAAAGGCAGTTTGTAGTAAAAATATATCTGTTAACTGGTAACTAATACATATTTACAGTATTTAACAGTCTTTTCTGAGCATCGCTTGTCTTATAAATAAAAACTTAGTTTTTCTAGGGAATTATATAACACCCTTGGAAAATACTTTTCCAGTATTGATGACTGAAATACTTCACTGTGATACCAACATGGGGGAGATTCAATCTATAGTTAAATCTCTGCTAGTTCCCTGTTTAGAATGTGCTAATGGAAAGCAAATTCAAAAGAGCGTGAGAAATTAGTTAAAGAACCCATAATATAGTTACTAGGCCACAATTGTTCCCAACTGGTTTGAAGAACATTCTGGATAAGTTGGTTGAATGATTTGGCTACACTAATTGTCCAACATGAGTCACATCAGAATTTATGGAAAGTGACTGAGAGGTTAGTTCGTGCAGAAGATCATGCTTTGGCAACACTTCACTTCTTCATTTATGGATGACTATAGAGGCAGTAATGGCTCAGTATTTCTACAGTGCACTTCCAGTGACTTATTAAGTCCATGACATGTTGAATGGGTGCAGTATGCCAGGCAAAAGGGTGTCCAGCACAATATTAGGAGGTATCCTATGACTTTTGACACCTCAGTGTATGAGAATACTGAAAATGCATTTCTGGCCAAATTGTGGCCCACTGGTGTGCAGGTAATACTACAGAAGAAGGTTTTTACTCAGAGCTTTTCTCTTTTCAAAACGGGAGCTTGCACCGGTGTTTCGAAAAACAACTTAGTAAGGCATACTACTGGAATGAATCCATTTCTCATACAGATGTTTCAACAACATTAAAGGCAAAACTGCCTGTTGAAAATAGAGAGAAACATATCACTGTGTTGGAATCTAGCTTGAATGAATTTATATCTGTATTGGGGTCTATGAATGTAACTGAAGGAGACATTAAGTCACAATCAGGACCCAGAGGTTATTACTCATGGAGTCCTAGTACAGGCAATGGTTGTAGTAGAGGACAACTGCATAAACCATATGCTGGTTTCCTTTAGCAGAATACCCACCTGGTCAGTTATCAGAAACACAGCAAAGGAGATTACAGATCAAACTGAAAGCATTGAAAAAGGAGATACAATTCTGGCTATGGGACTGATAATAATATGTATTGGAGTAACAAACAACTGAAAACACCATCAAATTATGACTGGGGATCACAATCACCAGTGATTACCAAAATCATTGAAGACAGCAGTCATACAACAGAACAACACCTGGAAACAACCACATTGAGCCCCAGAGAGTTAGACATGAAGTAAGATAGGGGGTGTGACAGAGCCGCAAAATTCTTTCAATGTATTAAATGTACCAATATGATGGAGCAAGTAAATCAAAGCAAACAGGAATAACCATTGTTACCACAATCTGTGATTTGGGCTAGTATTGAGGATGTTTCAGTAATTATTGTTCTAGACACAGGAGAATTTGGCACTGTGATTTCAAGTAGTTCTTTCAGTATAGTATTCACAAAAACCAAGTTGCACAAGTATAACAGAAAGCAGAAGATCCAGAAAGGCTCAATGGCAAGCAAAGACACCAATAGTTAAACCTCTTGAATCAGTATGGGGAGGTATGTGAAGAAAAACCTGGAATAATACAAAGGAAATACATATCACCTTGATGAATTTCCACACAAAGCCTTGTACAACTGTTTTTATCTTACCCCATGGTCTCAGTGTAAAGCAGTAGATAAAGAAATTAAGAGGATTTTTCAAGAACTTAACAGTTCATAAAGACGTATTGTCACTATAAACAGACACTAGGGATTGACTATATAAAATTGTTTGATGAGATAGAGAACCACTTGCCTCATTTGTCAACACACTACACTACAGCAGAGCTAAAGTTTGGCAGGAGGGCAAAGAATGAATGAATGTGTGGACCAGATTCCACTGGTTCCCAGTGACTGAGATTAGTGAGAAGAAGAGGTTCGGAAACCTTCGACCAGTTTGAAAGACAAAGCATTCAGAAGAAAGCACAATTATGACAAAACAGTGATAAAAATAGTAGGGTATCAACTGAACAAGAAAGTATCATTAAGAAACCATCCACCTCTTGAATAAAAGTAACAAAATGTGGGAGCTTTCGCATACGGGACCTTTCGTATTTCTAAGGATCCCAAATCCTGGTGTATATTTATTTGGGTACCCAAGCAATCATCATATTAAAGGACTCTGTCCTCAACAAGATTTATGGAAATATTATTCTTGGTGGAATCAGTGAGCATAATATTAAGAACACAGTGTCAATAGGAATTTTTATGTGTTGTTGTCCATAATAGATAAGTATTATCCTGTGAAATGCATAGGAGCTCATGGATGATTCTTCAATTTTAATTGGTCATGTTATCAGAATACTCAATGTCATTTTTCTTCATAATAAGGTCTGCATACAAATGAAGCATATTATCACAAAATTGTGTAAGAGAAAGTTTTATATCTACGTAGATTGAATGATTTCCATCTGCCAGTCTTAAGATCACCATTTCCTACATCTACGTCTTCATACATGGTTAGTCTGCAATTCATGTTTCATCAAACCACCTTCAAGCTATTTCTCTAGTATTCCATCCTCAAACAACACAGACATAACATGAACACTTACGTCTTTCTGTATGAGCTCTGATTTCTCTTATTTTATTGTGATGATCATTTCTCCCTATGTAGGTGGGCAGCAACAAAATATGTTCACACTCCGAGAAGAAGGTTAGTGATTGAAATTTCATGAGAAGATCCTGTCACAATTGAAAAGGTCTTTGTTTTAATGACTGCCACTCTAATACACATATCATTTCACATGGCACACTCTCCCCTATTTTGTGATAATACAAAATGTGCTGCCCTTCTTTGAACTTTTTACATGTCCTCTGTCAGACCTATATGATGCAGAACCCACACCACACACCAGTATTCCAGAGAAGTAGGACAAGTGTAGTATAAGACGTTTCTGTAGTAGACCTGTTGCATATTCTAAATGTTCTGCCAATAAATCAAAGTCTTTAGGCCCCACAGGATAGCCACACGGTCTGAGGCACCTTGCCACCATTCGCACGGCTACCCCCATTGGAATTTCGAGTCCTCCCTCGGGCATGGGTGTGTGTTGTCCTTAGCGTAAATTAGTTTAAGTTATATTAAGTAGTGTGTAAGCCTAGGGACCAATGACCTCAGCAGTGTGGTCTCATCAGCACTTACCACATATTGACTGGGACAAATAAAAGAAGTCTTTTGTTTGCTTTCCCCACAGCATTATCTATGTGATTATTCCAATATAAGCTACTGGTAATAGTAACCCTAAGTATTTAGTTGAATTGACAGCCTTTAGATTTGTGTGATTTATCATGTAACCAAAGTTTATCAGATTCCTTTTAGTACTCATATGGGTGACTTCACACTTTTCACTGTTTAGAGTCCAGTGCCTCTTCTACCACCATGCAGATATCTTGTCTAAATCATTTTGCAGTAGGTTTTGATCATCTGATGACTTTACAAGGCATTAAATGACAACATAATCTGCAAACAATGTAAGAGGCCTTTTCAGATAATCTCCTAAATCTTTTATGTAGATCAGAAATACTAGAGGGCTTATAACATTTCCTCAGGGAAAGACAGACATTACTTCTAGTTTACTTGATGACTTTCCATCAATTACCATGAACTTGACCGTTCTGACGGGAAAGCATGAATCCAATTACATAACTGATACGATACTCAATAGGCACCAAATTTGATTAGAAGTTATGTGTGAGAAATGGTGTCAAAAGCCTTATCAAAATCTTAATATACAATGCAGATTAATGAATGCATCAAGCGACTCTAATATGGAGTACATTTGAATGATGACAATTATTGGTTTAGAAGGTGGTCTAGCTTGTGTTTAAAGCTGCACCAAGCTTGGTACAGGTGGGATTTGTCATAGGGGTTGGTGTGATGTGGTCTGCAGTCTTAAGTTTGATCTTTCTTCAGAGCCACATACTGAGTTTCTGAATATTGGTCTTGGTGTGTTACTTAATATATTTTCCATTGACTAAGATTTAGCTACTTGCTCCACACATCAGCTCATTGAACAGAATTCCCCAGGATTCATGGTGGTATTGTTAAATAATTTTTTATGGAACTGTTATGAGAGAGGTTTATCTAAATATGTGGAACAACAAACATCAAGAGAAAATGATGTTGATTTTTCAATGCTAAAATGAGCATGCGAATACAGGTTATGAAGAAGGGTATACAGTAATTGTGCATGAACTGATTCAAATGACAGCTGATAACTCATAAATGCATCTTGACAATTGATCCAAAAAGACTGTATTGTTGCCACTGAAGCAAAGCTAGTGAGTATAAGAACAATGTTTTGTTTGAAGGATTTGTGAAATGTACCATGGACATTCTTTGACTGTGCTATATGGCCATTAAACAGTTGGCCAGTGAGACTCAAGTTTCAAGTGATGGTGTAATGACAACCTAAGGAAAATTTACTGTTACATAATAGTCAATTATGTAATTACACCTCTCCCAATGAATTCAGCACAGCTGATAGCTTAAAATTAAACAGATATTACTCTGCCCAAAATATCATTTATGAATTAATGGAGTCCCATACAGTTATTCATATCAATAAAGTTTCATATACATTTGACGATGTTGTATATTCACATGCCATTGGTATTGGCATGGCGTATTTAGGATCTGACATCAAGAATGGCAACTACACACAAGCACATTGACAAAAGACATTAAACCTAGGATATGGGATGGCCCTAAGAGCTACAAAGCCATTAGCTACCTGTTAAAATTGATATATATTAGGTGATTATACCAACCACTAATAAGTGTTTTCCACATGAACAAATGTGGGTACAGCTTCAGAATCATGGAAACTGGGAGTTGCAGTATGTGATATATGTAATACATAACAAAAATGCAAGTAAACTTACAATAAATATCTCATGACTTATATAACACATAATTGCTGTGTTGATGGATGGTATAAATTATCAGACACTGATTTATTGAAATATAATTAATGCAAATGATACATATTTCTAGCATTTATTACTGTATTAATGAAAAAGAAACAAAATAAAAAATAAATCATAACATGTAAATTGAAGATCACTGCTGTCAGCTTCCAAAGAACAGTACATGGATTCAGCGGTAATGAGTGAAAATGCGTACTGGACTGGGATTCGAACCTGGGCCTCCTGCATACTAGATAGTTGCATTAATCACTGTGCCACCTGGGATACAGGGTTATTGCAACAGCATGCTTCACAGCTAATTCACATTCCCAATGAGCATCACCTATCTCCAGTCCCCATCCTTTGACTCCTTGTTTGCTGCTCTGATAGTCCCACAGGAGATTGAACATATTTGTGCATTTGCACTGAAGAAGATGGATCCATTGCCCAGCTAGGCATATCAATTATATGAATATGTGGTGTCTGTTCTTTTGGACATGCCTGAAAGGAAAGACACCATGAATTCATGTAATAAATCATAAAATGTGAATTCTTATCGTGTCATTAAACATGTGCACCTAAAACTGTTGTTGTTGGCATCATATATCAAAATGGTATTGTCTGCAACAGATTTACATGCTGTTAATTGCTGAGAAAGTCCTAAGCCACAGAATATACAACTATATGTCCAAACAATCATCAAAAGCTCTATGTACTGATTAAAAATGGCGGAATAACCTATACCACATGTCATCCACTCAGACTCATACAGGTTTGTACAGATAATTACAGTACAACATTTTTTCTCAATGACACTGCACACAAACTGATTAGCCCTAATATTCCATGAGGAATGAAGAAGGTAGAATTTATCTCGTTAAGAAACATGTCAGCTTCTCTATAAAACAAACACTCTCACAGGAACTGATGCGCACTCAACTATACAACCTAGCCACATAGACGTGGACACAATCATTTCATACAGCACCCACTGTAACTTTTAATCCCTCAAATGACCTGAAGAATCAAGAAAGAAAACCTTACATGAAGAAAGACATCCCTGATATACAGGATTAATACTATCCAACTAACACACTTCAAAAACTACAAATGGACACTGGCAAAACAACACAGTGCAGCCTTATCACACAACTCACACTTTTTAAGCATTACAGATTTAAATTCCAATCCCTCAAATAACAAGAAAAATCAAGAAAGGTAATCTCTGAGCATGAAGAAAGAAGATGAAAATTCACAAACAATGACTAGTACAACACAAACATGCTTCCAGCTACACACAAGTACACCAACAAAGGACATGAAATGGAAGATATGGGGTGGTGACTGAGGCATATAAAGCTATTAGTTACATGTAAATATTATGTACATATATGATGAAGGCACCTACCACTAATGAGTGTTTTCCACATGAACAAACAAGAGTACAAGTTGAGAGACATGAAACTGGGAGTTGCAATGAGCAATAAATATAAACATGAATTTAATAATTTAGTGGAAAAGATACATATTTCTTGTGAATGTTACTGAATTAATGGAAAAGAAAACAGAATAACTGATACATCTGAAAATGTGATTATTAATTATGCCAGCACACAAGAGCACCAAAAAATCATCATTGTGCACAATACATACTGGAAAGATGTCCTCTGAAACAGAGCTAACTACTGTTTAACACTGAGAGACTCATTTGCTATAGAACATACAACTGAATATCCCCTGAATTTGCTAGAGAACATACAACTCAATATCTCCAGAATGTACTATTTAAAATTGGCTCTATAGTCAACACCATGTGTCCTCCACACAAAGTTAAAGAACGTTTCCACTCTTTCACACAATAATGGTCCCCTCAGGATCATACAACTCTTAACCGATAATTACAAGACAATACTTTTTCGATAATGACACTGCTTGTGTTTTACTCCTTATACCTGAAATTACTTGAAGAATGAAGAAAGAAGATTTTGCCTCATGATGAAACATGAATGTTCACAGTAACTCACTCTCTGTCCTACCTTACTATTCATAATAAATCCTATTTCTGTTATGCAATATTCTGCGCTTGTTATTAGCCTATGCTTGTCTGACCAGAAATACTTTTTCTCTTTCCATTTCACTTCATTAACCCCCAAATATATCTCACTTACATTTTCTAGCTTCCCTACCACGTTAAAGCATCTTGTCACATCCATGTCACATCTTTTAGAATATTATCCTTTCATTGGTTATTCAGTCTTTTTCTCCTCTTGGCAATCCCCACCCAGAGATCTGAATGAGGGAGTAGTTGGGATTCTTTTGTCACTGGCGAGATCATCAAGACATTTTTTCAATTACAAGCCACACATCCAGTTGACACACATTGTGTGTCTTCAATGCAGTGGTTTCCATTCCCTTCTGCAGCATCATGTTGTTGACCATTGCTGATTCTTTCACCTGTTAGGGACAGTTTCCCACCCTATGGATAAGAGAGCACCCTGAACTTCTGTCCACACCTCTGCCACTTTTGAGAAGGCCATTGGTAGTAAAGGGTGACTCTCATGCCAAAAGTCTTCAGTCACCATTGCTGATAATTTTTGTTCAAAATTTAAGCAGTAGCATGGTTTGAACTTGTGAGTGAAGACTTTTGATTACCAATCAAATCAACGGTGGTACCCCTAAACCAACTCTTACCCATGAAGAATTGGCAGCTAAAGAAGTCATCTGAATTGACCTGACTCAGTTGCAATAGCTGCTGCTGCCTTGGTTCAGCAGATTTTTGAATGGGTGTGATCTGTTGCAAAACTCAGTGGACTGCAAGCTGTCACATTCAAAGTTTTGTGTAATATTTTGAAAACTGTTCCATGACTTATTTTTACTTTTACTGCTACTGCCTTGATTAAGAAAACCTGGTGTCTATACACCCAGGTTTGAATTCTCTAGTGATTCCCAATTATTCACAAAGAGATGAGCTGTCACTCTTATTTTTCATTCAGACTTCTTCACAGTACTGGAAGCACTTGTGCCAGCTAATCACTGTGTTTTATGCATTCTACTGTACACTTCCACTGGCCCAGGATGGACTGTTCCTGTGTTGTTCTCCTTCAAATGCAGAAATAAATTACTGCATGCTACTTCCCTTTTAAATGTGATGCATTGTTTTGCTTTGGCTGCTCTACTTTTGTGCAGTGGTACTATTGTACAGGCATTTCAATGTGTACCAGAACAACAGACAAGTACCCACAAACAAACAGAACATTAGTTACATAAGTTTGATTTTGTGAGCTAGCAAGTAAAATACTTTTTTCCTTTGCAGAACCTGAAACCCCTAGATGGCACATCTCCAGGTGGCAGGTTGGGGAATGTTCCCAGAAATGGATGGTAGGAGGGAATACCTCCAATGGACCAACAGGCAAATCAGTGTCTGGCCTAAAATGAATCACTTGTTAAGGATCGCCTGAGAACTGTGGAAGACAACAGAACACCTCTGAAATTTGTTTTCCCTGCTTTTCCCTCCATTTTATTTGCTAAATGTGAGTTCCTCTTATGGGAAATCAATGTCCCAATTTAGAGTAGTCTCCTGCTTGGAACTAGGTGTGTGTGTGTGTGTGTGTGTGTGTGTGTGTGTGTGTGTGTGTGTGTGTGTGTGTGCGCATGTGCATGCGCAAGTGCTTGTGTTTGTAGGTTCGGGGAGGATGGGGTGACAATTTGAAAGGAGGAAGTGTAATATTGGAACATCAATTGGTACTTTCCTGGATTGTCAAACACTGCTACAACCAAAACTAAAATAACTTAAAAGAGAGATAGGAATGAATAATTTGAAGATTATAAGAGTTGTTGAGCTACAATGCAATGGATGTGAAGAATTGCAGTCAGGTAAAAAGAAAAAAAAAAAACGGAATTTCTTAGGAATAGAGGGGTGTATTCTACATCAAAAATATTGTGATTTTGTAATGTGACCAACTGGATATAGTCAGAAGTATATTCAGGAACACATCTAAACAAAAAAATTCATCTGCATTAAAAATTAGTTTATACATTTCAGAAGAACCAGATTTAATTATTTTTATTATTTATGATGTTGATAATTTTGACTACAAAATTCATCTGCATCTTTAGTAATATTAAAATGTTTATGAGCTTATGTAATGCACATTGTAAAACATTGGCTGAACTCCATGTGCAAATCACTTAAAATGTCAGTGAAGATCATTAATTCTTGAAAATGTAGTGTAATTCAATAGTTAAAAAATCTACTCGCCAAGCTGTGACAAGGGACCACACACACATATATATGTACAGAAATCTGCAGGTTTTCAGAAGCAGTTGCTCCTTCCGCTTGCAGAAGGGTTGAACGGGAAGGACGATGTGTGAATGAAAAGGACTGGTCACAATTAGGAAATGGGGAGGGTTGAGAAGAGGAGCCCCCAGTCAAGGGACACTTACTGGTTAGGATACGAAGGAAAGATGGATTGTTGAGGACTGCATTGCATGAGATCTGAAAATCTGAGAGCTTAAAGGTGAAAGATATGGCAATATATAATACAAGTATGACTGACACAACATTGTGCACAAGCTAATAACATTAGAAAAGTAAGTATGTGGTAGTGATAGAGGCAAGAAGGGGGGGGGGGGGATGAGGGTATGTTGGCAAGCTTGGAGGCGGAATAGACAGGACAGAAAACAAAGGTACACAAAACTAAAAGGAAGTGAAGAAATGAATACTGAAACCAAAGAAATTAACAAAAATTAAGAAGCAAGGACTTGTAATGCCAGTTCCCACCTGTGGAGCTCTGAGAAACATATTTCTGTGGCAAGAACCAAGATGGCATGTGTGATGAAACAGGCACTGAGGTTAAGACTGTCATGTTGCAGAGCAAGTTCTGCAACAGGATATTGTGTGTTTCCAGCAAACACACTGTGCCTATGAAAATTCATCCAAACTGATGGCTTGGTGTTAATTGTACCAATGTAAAAAAAGCTGAAGAGTGTTTATGTAACAGATGGTACAGGAGATGTGTCATTTCACAAATGGTTCTCCCTATGATAGAATATGTTTTGACAGATACAGAGTTGGTATAAGTGATGGTAGGAGGGTGCATACGTTAAGCCTTACAGTGGAGATGGTCACAGGGCTGAGAACCTTAGAGAAGGAAAATAAGTGTGGAAGGAGCATGAGGTCTGAGAAGGATGTTGCAATTATTGGCAGGGACATGACAAGCTATTCTACATGTTATGGACAAAATGTCAGATAGAATGGACCTCATTTCACAGTATGATTTTAGGGAGACATAGGCTTGTTGAAGTAGCTGATAAATACTTTCAAGGCCAGGATAATACTGAGTGACAACAAGTGTATTCCTAAGAATTTTTTGGAGGGATCAGTAGCACCAGAACTGGATGTGATGGCTGAGGAAATCTGCTTTTGAGCTAAGGTGGTGCTGTAATTATGTCCAGTGAAGATGGAAGTGAGAAAGGTGATGTATCCCTGTAAAGAGCCTGCATCTGAATAAATGTGTTTGCCTTGCCTATGCTGTATGAGAGGAAACATTGGACATGGAAAGGATGGCAGTTGTCAAAATATAAGTACCATTTTTGTTAATAGTTTTAAAGGGCCTGGACATCATGAGGGTTCAAAAAATGAAAATTTTCTGTTTTATTTAATAAAATTCTGTGATTCTTCCTGATTCTTCAAACATGTACTTTATGTACAATATGCAACCTCATCACTTTTGTGTTTTAATGCCTTTTTAAAGCAGATGCAGTGAGTGCTATTTTAAGTGCCTAGTAACCCACAAGAAGTCTGCTAATATCAAAGATAGTCCTTAATTTGAGGATGAAATATCTCAGAATGTATGTTTGCAACACAGAATTGTGTGGTAGTGAAACATGGACTATGGCAAAACCAGAACAGAAGAGAACTGAAGCATTTGAGATTTAGAGCTAGAGATGAATAAGGGAAATTAGGTAAGGAAGAGAATGATGAGGTTCTCTGCAGAATTAGTGAGGAAAAAGATATATAGAAAAGACTCATTGGGAACAAGAAGGGACAGGATGATAGGACGTATGTTAATATATCAGGAAATACTTTCTGGGTGCTAGAGGGAGCTGCAGAGGGTAAAACCTGTAGAGGGAGATAGAGACTGGAACACATCTAACAAACAATTGAGGACAGAGGTTGCAAGTACTACTCTGAGATGAAAAACAGTGCCAACATTCTACTGTCAGTGGGGATTTACTGAAATTGAACCTTGTGTCAATACAAGTAGTTTATTTCAGTTTACTTATGCTTTTGGCATGCAGTTATGTTGTAAACCTGTTGTTGTGATTGGTTTAGGTGTATTTCAGTGATTTAGCATGACAAAATGTCAAAACTAACAAACTGAATTCCAGTCACGAATTTTATGGTAAACTGCACAAATGGATTGTTGGAAATCATATTAAAAATGTAGGAGTTTTTATGTTGCAGTGAAGTGAGGTTAGGATTAATACTTAATTGTGCCAGTACAATAGATGTGAAGCAAAAGGACGAAAACTTACAATTCACAACCCAAGCCCGAAATGTTGTGGTAGATATGAAGGTCTTTCAAATTCTAAATTCCTGCAAAAATGTTTACATGGCAAAATGCAGAATCCAGAAAAAGATCTCAGTAGTTGCATTTGGGACCACTTGCCAAAACTGCATTTTTTGGCATGTCATCCTTTCAGATTGGTGTGATTCAAAACCATAAACTGACTAATCATCTAGAGACACTATAAAAATGGGCTTCTACTGGTGGACAATCAGTGTGTCAGTGAAGGTAAAAAAGCTGCTGAATGCATGACAAAGGAGGCCAGAGTAACAAAGAAAAGAAAGGAAACTAGAGAAAACTTGTCCAAGACTTAGCATTATCATTGGCTAATGGAATGGCCAGCAAACATTTTATTGTATTCTAAGAAGCTAAATGAAAATTTTACCAAACAGGGCTTGATCCAAAGTTCAAGTTCTTGTTGTTCACCCACTGTCCAGTGATCCCTCCAATCCACAAACTGCATATACCTGGGAACATGTGTGAAGATAATGGTAATGAAGTCATCAAGATAAAGATCTCATCTTAAGTTTTATTTCTGAGGAAATGCAATAATCTTATTCCCTTGTCTAGTGCTACTGTTAATAATGTAAGTATCATCAACAATCTGGACAGTTTAGTATAATTACAACTCCTTCCAGGTAATATTACAATAAACAATTTACTTTTTTGTCTGTCTCACAACTTGATTAACAATCAACAGCAAATTCTTTTATCCCCAGAACCATGGCAGAAAAGGATGGAAACAGGTCTCAGAATTCTAAGCACTTTGTATGTGTGTAGGAATGCTATATGAACTACTATCTCTGGCACACAGTATGAGCATAATTAACAAAATATAAAAAGTTGTACCACACTTTCCATCCTCCTAGGTGAGCATAATCTTAACACTCTAACCGCAAGTGTATTTTCCTGTTTATCTATGAAAATAGTGGGTCTTTATCTCAATAATTAGAATAGTTGTAAGGATAGAATTATATGAATATAACAAGATGACCAAATCTTATTTTTGAGATGATTTTAAATTGACCTTTAAGATAAATCAGAAAAATTTGAATATTCCATTTAGTATTATAAAAACTGAGTAAACTTACTGGTAAGTTTTCTGTGTAGTTCATTTATTAAAGCAAGGTTCTATGCAAAGCTCAGGAATATGAATACAAAATTGCTTCCACCAGAAGGTATATGTGTTTAAGTATATGCATAAAAAAAAAAAAAAGATTTTATGTGAAAATAGCAGCCTATGATGTTTCAGAGTAAAAGAAAAATATTTGACGGGAAAATAGCAGCCTATTATGTTCCAGAGCAACAGAAAAGTAACTGATGGAAAGATCATGATTTGATCATGAGAGCTAAGTGCACCCATCAACATTGCCAATGGAGGGTTAAGGTATTAATATTTCTGCTAAATTATTTATTAATGACTGCTAGGATTAAATTGTATGCTATTCTGGAAACATCCCATCAAAACTGATTGAAGTTACAGAACATTAGAGACACTGGCAGAATATCTGTTCTAAATTCTTTTAAATGTTCATATATGTAAAAATCATGTAAATATTCATCAGGGTGTCTACTCAAACTTGGAAAAAAATTCCCAGAAAATTTCAGGTGCAATGGGTAACAGGGTGTCAAGAAACTCCTGATAAATTAATGGAAATTAATGGTGAGTGGGAGCATGGGGTATTGGCAGCATATCTCAATAATGACTTTTCCTACCTCTCACCTGAGTTATAATTAAACACTATTCTTTATTGCTAGCTTGTCAAAGGTTAGGAAATTAGTAATTTTTCTTCTACTCACTAACAGTTAGTCCAGCTGGGGATTAGATTTGCTATGAGCTTCCCCATTTGGGCTAATTCTGAGATGGGAAACTAGGGGCAACTATGAGCAAAGTTAGATCAGTCTTGGTTCATAATAAAGTATTTGCATAATCATAATGACAATACTACAAGAATGATAGATTGCTACTCTCCATATATTGGAGATGATGTATCCCAGACAGTCATAACGAAACTACTGCTAAACATGTAACCTCTTGAGCCAAAGGGCCTTCTTCTGAAGTCAACCCCCCCCCCCCCCCTCCCCCACCATTATGTCTTGCTGTAGAGGCAAGCTTCAAATAACTGTGCATGATGGGAGATGTAATCTGGGAGATATGGTTAAGGAGGGGGCTGCAGTGTCTTTCTTCCCATACTTAGGCTGATCTCAGAACCTCCCCACTGTCTCTCTGTCTCTCTCTGTGCCTCTTTCTCCCCTCGCACCTACCACTGCATGCACTCATACCTTCTACAAGCTTCATTAAGTCCATATGCCCAACCATCCATTGTTTTCAGTATTGTGCCCACACTGAGAGAATCTCTGCTCTCATAGACCAACACCATCTGCCTATCATCTGCAGCCTTCCCTCCTACATAAAAGACACTGACCATTTCCCCCATTGACTCTTCATAGTTACTGTTCCTTAACCACACAGTGCCTGGTTTATCACTATTGATGCCACCTCCCTTTATACTAACATCCCTAATGCCAATGGTCTTCCTGCTATTGAACACTTCCTTTCCTAAGGCCCAATGGATCCCAAACGTGCAACTTGCTTCCTGGTCACAACAACCAACTATATCTTAACTTACAATTACTTCACCTTTGAAGACATCACATACACACAAATCTGAGGTACGGCAATGGACACCTGCATGGCACCCATCCCATGCCAAGCTATTCATGGGCCATCTAGAGGAATCCATCCTAACCACCCAGAATCCCAAAACCTTGACCTGGTTCAGATTCACTGATGATATTATTGTAATTGGGATTCAGGGTGAGGGCATCCTACCTCACATTCCCCCAGACTCTCAACAAATCCTCCCCCATTTGCTTCAGCTGGTTCTCCTCAACCCAACAGCCCACCTTCCTGTATGTTGACCTCCATCTCAGAGATGGCTACATCAGTAACTCCATCCATATCAAACCTACAAACCACCAGCAATACCACCACTTTGACAGCTCTTACCTATTCCCTTGCAAACAGCCTAACTACTTACGGCTTTTTGCTTCTGTAGTGAGAAGCAGCCCCTCTCAAAATGCAACAACCATCTCGCTGAGGCCTTCACAGACGAAATTACCCTCTCAGTCTTGTACTGAAATAGATGTTCCATACCTTATCTCTACAGCCACCCATCACCAGGCAAAGTACCACCATCCAGCCACAGAGGAGCATTCTCATCATAAATTGGTAGCACACAGGACAGGAGCTGCTGAACCACATTCTCCACTATCCCTTGTTGTGCCCTGAAATGAAGAGCATCCTATTCACTATCCTTGTCACCCCTCCACAGTGCTGTTCCAATGGCAAACAAACCTATATAGCATCTTCTTTCATGCCTACTTTACCCCTGCTCCCACTCACTTGCCTCATGTTTCATATCTCTGTAATAGACCTACTTGCAAGACCTGCACCATACATCCTCCCGAGACCACCTACTCCAGTCCAGTCCTCTTCACACCAGGTCCCTGTCTGCTCCTAGAGTAGAGCCAGTACTTGGTCATCCCCATCCCTACCCTACTATGCTTTGATGTCCAAATACTTATAATCTAGGTTACATAAAGTTATTCAATCTGTACATTTTGCAAATGTTTCTTGGATGAAGGTTTAGGTACAACACCAAAATTTCAACGAAAATGGAAACATTATTAATCAGATGTAATAACATCAATATGATGTGCCTAAGAAAACTGAAGGGAAGGTGGTGATGAATTTCGTGTGCGGGACAGTGAACCCTTCTTGATTTCATCTGTGATGTGGGACGGACAGGAAATAGGGTTGATCCAAGGAATGGGAGAATGATGGTGATCTGACCCACATTATGCCATGTCAACACTGATGGCATGTGAATATACAACATAGTTGAACATAAAAGAGCAAAACTTCATTGATATGAATAACTTTAAGGGAATTTATTAGTTTATCAATGATAATTTGTGCAGAGTAATTTGTTTTTATTTATTTATTTATCCATCCATAGACAATCAGGATTGTATGGATGTTGTCAAATGAGTATATACAATAGGTAAACAAATTTATAATTATCATAATTGGAATTCATGAATATCGTAACATAAAGATACATTGTTAATTCACTTAATACCACAGTTGATAATTTTTACATATAGCTGTATATTCACATCATTCCAAGTAATCCCTGACAGTATAAAAACACTTTTCCAAGAGATACTTTTATAGCGATTTCTTGAAGATATCTATTTCGCTTATGTCTTTGATTTCTCATGGAACATTTTTGTATAATTTCATTCCATTGTGTAACATGCTATTTTGAGTTTTTCATTTGTTTTTCCTATAGAGGTGAAAGTGTTGCCTGTGTCTTGTTTCATGTGCATGTATGGAACAGTTTATCAGAAATTGGTCAATGTGTTTTTTATGTATATCACTGTCTGCAAAATGATATTCACAAAGAACTGTCAATATACCCAAAGATTTGAATAAATCTGTGCAGTGGGATCTATTGCTACTTTTTATTATGATTTGTACAGCCCTTTTTTGCAACTTAAATATTGTTTGTCTGTTCTGCTCTTTTGCTCCCCAAAAGGATATGCCATAACTATTTATAGAGTGGACATACGCAAAAAATGCATTTCTAGTACTCGAGCTACTACACATTGAATTTATTATCCTAAGTGCATAGCATGCTGAAGCTATTCATTTTCCAAGTACCGCAGTCATGTGACTACGGCCTCCCATTGGGTAGACTGTTTGCCAGGTGCAAGTCTTTCGATTTGACACCACTTCAGTGACTTGTGCGTCAATGGGAATGAAATGATGATGATTGGGACAACACAACACCCAGTCCCTGAGTGGAGAAAATCCCTGACCCAGCCAGGAATCGAAACCGTGCCCTAAGGATTGACATTCTGTCATGCTGACCACTCAGCTACTGGGGACAGACAGTGCCACAGTGTGCTCAGTCCAATTTAGTTGAGAGTTGATGTGCATGCCTAAAAATTTTTGCTGGTACACATTCTATGTGCTTGTCATTAACTTTTAGTGTGGTACTGTTCAGTTTTCTGTTTAAGTGGAAACTAATACTGTTGGAATACAAGCTTAAGTGTTTCCTGAGCTTTTCCATTGAGTACATTTGGTGACTCAGCTTTGATTAAGATGTTACCGTCCGTCATCAGCAAACAGTACTGATTCACCATGTTTGACAATTCGTGGAAAATCATTGATGTATATTAAAAAGAGGATTGGGCCCACACACTTCCTTGGGGGACTCCTATAATGATGTATTCTGGGTCTGAAAGGTGTGAAAAGGTATGATTGGAGTTAGTTTGAGTGACCTCCACCTGTTGGATGTTTGCAGGTATGAATGAAACCACATGTTTGTTACTCCTCTTACTCCTAGTGCATTTAGTTTGTTGAGCAAAATTGTGTGGTCTACTGTGTCAAAAGCTTTGGTCAAATCAAGGAAGATCACTGTTATGTGGTCTCCTTTGTCTAGTTCTTCAAGGATAACATTTTAGAAATGAGCAACAGTTGAATTTGTGCTTTTGCCAGTCCAGAAACCCAGTTGCTCTTTACTCAGAAGATTGAACTTTGTAAAGTGCCCCATGAGCCTGTTTTTCATTATGGTCTCTATGACGTTTGAAAAGGATGAGAGTAACAAGATTTGTCTGCTATTTTCTATGATTTCTGGGTCACCTTTCTTGTGTTTAGGTAGGATTTTTGCATGCTTTAGTATGTCTGGGAAGCAACCTGTGGAGAAGAATTCATTGATGATATTCACTAAAGGGTCTTTAATGTTGTCTATGCAGTCCTTCAGTAAGCATGCAGGTACTTCATCTATGCCTGCTGAATTTTTACATTTTAGGTTACTCATAACACTGCATACTTTTTCTGCTGTAGTTGATCATAGCATCATCGTGTGTGGTATTTTACTCAGCGTTTGTAAATGCTTTGTTTTGTTGAACTTCTGTTGTAGTTTGGTTACTATGCTGCTGCAATACTGATTGCTAGTTTTTTGGGGTCATTTATTTTGGTATTATTGTGTTGAAAATGCATGTTTATTGGCTATAATTTTTTCCTATTAGTTTCCTATTTGGTGATTTTCCATGCTACTTTGATTTTATTATTAGCTTTTTCTACAAATTTGTCTTTTTGGTACCTTTTAGCTGCTAACAATACTTCTCTATAGATCTTTCTGTATGTATGATAATAGTTATGAAATGCTGAATCATTACAGTAGTTTTTCATTTAGCTAAGGTGCTTGAGGGTTTCAGAGGATTTCCTTATCCCTTTGCTTACCCAGTAGTTGTTGTTGAATGATTTAGTGATTCTTAGAACTTTAGGAAACATTTCTTCAAATCTGAATTTAAAATTGGCATGAACTTTGAAAGCTTCCCATTTATAGTAGTTTATCTGTACACTTCCTCCCATGTTTCACTGTTAATTAGTGAGGCAAATAGAGATCTTTTTCTCTCAGAGAAATGCCGGCCATTGTGGCCGAGCAGTTCTAGGCGCTTCAGTCTGGAACTGCGCGACAGCTACGGTCGCAGGTTCGAATCCTGCCTTGGGCATGGATGTGTGTGATGTCCTTAGGTTAGTTAGGTTTAAGTAGTTCTAAGTTCTAGGGGACTGATGACCTAAGTTGTTAAGTCTCATAGTGCTCAGAACCATTTTCTTGTCTCAGAGAAAACCCTACTGTACTTGTGTATTTTAGTGTTATTATTTAATTCTATGCCTAATTTTAATAACTGATTTGAATGGTCTGAGATACCAAGGTCATCTATGGCAATGTCACACCTATCTTTCTCTATGACCATTAGCATATGGACAGTACTTGAAGCTGAATGTATGGTTATCCTAGTGGCAGTGTTACTTAATGGTAATATACCACAGACATACGTAATGATCAGAAAGCTGTTGCACCACATATCTGGGTCCATCATGTGAATGTTTAGATCTCCAAAAATGATGATTTTGCTTTTGGGGCTAGAGACCATATCTAATGCTTTGGTTAACTTTGTAGTGAATGTGTCCATGTCACCACTGGGAGCATGATATTTACATAGTACAGTTAGTCTTTGGAATACATCTAGGTTTTATTATCTCTAAAGCTGATATTTCTATGCGTTTATCCTCACTTAATGCCAAAACATCATTTCTTATTTTATATATAATCCCCTCTTCACATATATGCATGATCCACCACATTTCACAGTGCTTCTACTGTAATGACAGGCTTGACTGTACAAATTTAGTGCTACATTTGTAAATTCTGAACAATTACATCAATGTTCTGTTATGCAAACAAGTGAGCTATCAATAAACACTTCTAATTGTTGCACTTTGTTTCTTATGCATTGCATATTTTGGTGGAAGACTGAGAAGCACTGAGCAGTGCTTACCTTGAAAACTTTATGTTTCTCTTGCCTTGGTCTAAACATGCTTTTGTGATGAGGTGTTACAGTTATCCTACTGATTGATGCACTGACCACTGTTTCTTCTGTTGGACCCTCACATTTTCTTCCTGTTTTTGCTGAAGATGATTCTGGCACTACCTCTTTTTGTTCAAATGATGATCCTGGGTGAACTGATACTGTGGCTGTGACTCACTTTCTTGGTATGGAGCTGTTATGGTTTTTTTCCGTATTTCCTTCCCTCGACTGTGCACTTTATTGGACATTTTGTTACTGATTTTGGTTCGTCTGTGTATGCTGTTTTATTACAGCCTTCATCTAGAACCAAGTATTTATTTGATAGCAGTATCACCAGAGCTGCACTTACTGTTTGTTTACATGCTTTAGTCAGCACTAGCTACGTTTTCTGCATAGAAAGACCATTCACAGCAACATCTTGTGTTACGTGATGACTTTACTCCAATCCTTGGTATTTTGTTTCAGTTCTTGATATTTCTTCTGGAATTCATGGTATTACATGGTTATAGTCACTAAATTGTATGTAAGACCCATTATTATAGTTTCTTTTGATTTTAGCGAGTTAAATATTTGGTTTTTCAAGGCACTCATAAAGTACTGATGGAATATCCAGTCATGATCAACTTTTATATACTTCAGATTCACTTTTACACATTTATCGTGGTACTACGACTTGCACACGATACACAGGTTAACTCGCATAACCTTTTTTAAACAAACTTTTCACACATCACTATCACATTTTATAGTAACTGAGACATCATTTCATGGGGAGGCTTCGCCCGACACCATATTGACCAATAAATTTAAATTATCAGCTGTGCTGAATTTGTTTGATTTGGGAGAAGTTTAATCACAAGATTAATTATTATACAATCATAAATGTTCCTTAGACTATCATTAGACCATCACTTGAAACCCTAGTTTCACTGGCAAACTGGTTAATGCCAATACAGTACAGTCACAGAATGTCTGTGGTACATTTCACAAATCCTTCAAATAAAACAGGATCCTTATAAACATTAGCTATGCTTCAGTGGCAACGCTACAGACTATATCGGCCAATTGCCATACCACATTCTTGAGTGATCATCTGTCTTTTGATACACTTTGTGCACACTGAATGTGTTTCCTTCTTCAAAACACTGTACTCACATATGTTCATGATTCTCTGCCCATTTTATTGTCAAAAAATCAACAAAATTTCTCTTGATGTTTATTGTTCCACATATTTATATAAACCCCTCTCATAAAAGTTGCAAAAATCATGACAACTACAGTGATTGAACAGCACCAACTCATATTTTCATGAATTCATTTACTTAAGTTGTTATGTAGAGCATGTAGCTTAATCTTAGACAATGGAAAATATATTATGCCAAACACAAAAGGTCAATACTCAGAAACCAAGCATGCATCTCTGAAGAAGGATGAAACTTAAGAGTGTAGAAGACATCCCACCAAATTGTATGACATATCCCACCTCTACGAATGTTGGTCCAGCTTTAGTCACAAGCTAGACAAACTTCTAAATAAATGACTATCATGACATCTGGTAGAATCAGGTGTACTGCTGGTGGAATGCATCTTTCCAACACGATATTTCGATATTGTAACTCAGCGTCTTCATCAGGTGTTCCCTGAGACTGGTCAACGAGCTGACCTTGTCCCATATTTATGCCTGGGTGGTGTGTGGCGCTCCCTATGCCATCCGCACCCACTGTGGCCATTTCTCGTGGTGGTATCAGTCTCTAGGTGCTCCATCTTTGGTCCGTGCCCGTTGCGGCTCTCTTCTGAAGTAGCGGACATCCCAAGGCGTTCCCTGTTGGGTCCGTGCCCGACAGGCATGATCCCATCACTATCATAAATTCCTTATGCTGTCTGTGACTGCGCGAGTTTCTCTCCAAGGAGCTTGCTGCCACCTGGTATCGTGTATGCTGTTCTGTTCTGTTAATTATGTCCTAGGACGTCTGTAGTCCATTCCTGTAGGAGGGAACTTTCTTCCGTTGTTTCTGTAGTAGTTCCAAAGCAGGAGGATTCCACGCAGTACTAAGCTAATATCCTGCTTCCCGGTTGATCAAGTTCTCCGCCATTTTGATTTAAATCAGTTCATTAATGCCACTTGCCCAGAGGTGGGATGTCTGAGCCAGGATCCTGGTTTTGTCATAATCCGTGGTGTGCTCAAGATCCAGGCAATGTTCTTCTATTGCAAATGTAGTCACCTGTCGTAGCCTGGTGTGTCTCTGTTGTTCTTTACATCTTATTTCAACTGTTCTAGTAGTCTGACCAATGTAAGACATCCCACATTCACAGGGTGTGTGGTAGACACCAGATTTCCTTAACCCCAAATCAGTCTTGACACTTCCAAGGAGCATCTTTATCTTGTTAGGTGGGCAGAACACACTCTTGATATTGTGTTTCTTCAAGATTCTGCTGATCTTGGCAGATATAGTCCCAGCATATTGTAGAAAGGCTACTTTCCTGGTCTCTTCTTCCTGCTCCTCTCCTGTTGCCTTAGGCCATCTGGTGGGTTGGAGGGCTTTGCGGATTTCCCTTGTGGAGTATCCGTTGTCTGTGAACACTCTTTGTAGATGTTCTAATTCTGCTGTCAGTCTGTCTGTGTTGGACAGTGTTTTGGCTTGGTGTATGAGTGTTCTCAGCACTCCTTGATTCTGCACTGGGTGATGGCAACTGTCAGCCTGTAGATATGTCAGTGTGTATTCATTTCCTGTACACACTGTTGCCTAGGTGCCATCTGCCTTCCTCTTTACCAGGACATCGAGGAATGGGAGCTGACCATCACTCTCTAGTTCCATGGTGAACTTGATGTTGGGGTGTCTTGTGTTCAGATGGTCCAGGAACTCATCCAGTCTTCTCTTGCCATGTGGCCAGATGATGAATGTGTCATCAACATATCTGAAGAAACATGTCGGCTGGTAGGCAGCAGTTGTAAGTGCCTCATACTCAAATTTCTCCATAAACAGATTCACCACTACTGGAGATAGGGAGCTACCCATGGCCACTCCTTCAGCCTCCTCATAGAATTGGTCTTCACAAAGGCAGTACTTTGATGTCAAAATATGCTGGAATAGATCCAGCAATGCTCCATCAAATATCCCACTAATTATATCGAGTGTGTCCTGAAGTGGTACCCTGGTGAATAGAGGCACCACATCAAAACTGACCATGATGTCTGTGTCCAAGATGTGTAGGTAGTTGAGACATTCCTTAAAGTCCGAGAAGTTGTGGATGTGGTGGACACACTTTCCCACATATGATGATAAGATCTTCTTAAGGTAGGAGGTTGTGGTGTAGGTGGCTGTGCTGATATTACTGACGATCGGGTGAAGTGGTACACCCTGTTTATGAATCTTGGGTAATCGATACAGTCTGGGTGGTACTGGAGCTTTAGCTTTAGCTTTTAGTTGTTTGACAACCTTCTCAGGCCATCCTGTTTCCTTAAGAAGAGAGCGGGTTTTCCTGTCCATTTGATCGGTGTGGTCATTCTCTAATGGATTATAAGCAGGGTCCTCCAAAAGTTGACATATCTTCTTGTCATAGTCAGTCTTCAGCAGTATGACAGGAGAGTTCCCCTTTTCTGCTGGTAACACCACCAAGTCTTTATCTTCCCGCAAACTCTTGAACACCATCCTCTCGTCTCTTGAGATGTTTGTTTTGGGTGGTCTGGCTCTGGTTAGGGCCCTGCATGTCTAGCTCTCTAGGAGTGACAGCAAAGTTCAGGCTCTTACTAAGTACTTTCAAAGTGACATCTTCAAATGTGCGACCACTCAGATTTACTACTGGCGGGTGTCATGTGTTTGTTGCACTCTGTTACTCAGGTGCTCAAATTTAGCCATTTTTCGAGCTGTAGCACTGTGTTTGATTCATCCTGCCAGAGCCCATGATGTACCACCTATCCCGTCCCAGTCTTCAGGAGCCAAGTTGCTGGCCCATCCAGACGTTGACACAGTAGCTCCCTGGAAGTGCTGTCCAGTCTATACCACATGTCTTGGATCCTTTCCCTTACAATGGCTATACTGGCATGATGCTTGATCCTATTAGCCACCTTAGATGTGATATGATGTTTAATCATGGCAAAAACAGGCACCATGTCTCCTTCTCTACATCTGAGTAGGAAGTTGAGAGAGCTGAACATCCACTCTTTGCGCTGTCATAGCTTGTCCAATAACTTCATTTTCATGCACATTTGGTTCCCGTAGAGTCTAAGACTTTCCAGGCGATTTGTTGTCATCCCGTAGAATTGGGTGTACTGCCAGTGGTCCGCATCTTCCCAGCACAACATTTCGACATCGTAACTCAGCGTCTTTATCAGGTGTTCCCGAGACTGGCTGACGAGCTGACCTTGTCCCATATTTATGCCTCGGTGGTGTGTGGCACTACCTATGCCGTCCACACCCACTGTGGCCATTTCTGGTGGTGGTATCAGTCTCTAGGCGCTCCACCTTTGGTCCACGCCTGTTGTGGCTCTCTTCTGAAGTAGCAGACATCCCAAGGTGTTCCCTATTGGATCCGTGAGCCGATAGGCACTATCACATCACTATCATGGCTCTCTTGAAGTTCCTTATGGTGTCCACGACTGCAGCGAATTTCTCTCATGGCCAAGCCATTCTCCTGGCCTTCTGAACCTGGTATACGCCTGTGTGGTACACTTCCTGTGGCATCTGACTGCTGTTGGAGCTGAATATTATGATGGCCATTCTCCAAGGAGCTTGCTGCCACCTGGTATTGCGTAAGCCGTTCTGTTCCATTACTTATGCCCTTGGACATCTGTAGTTCATTCCTGTAGGAGGGAACTTCCTTGCGTTCTTTCTGTAGTAGTTCCAAAGCAGAATTCCATGCAGCACTAAGCTGATATCCTGTTTCCCAGTTGATCAAGTTCTCCCCCATCTGGATTTCAATTGATCCATTAATGCCACTAGCCCAGAAGCGGGGGATCTGAGCCAGGATTCTGGTTTTATCATATTCCATGGTGTGCTCAAGGTCCAGGCAATGTTCTGCTCTTGCATATTTAGTTACATGTCATAGCCTGTTGCATCTCTGCTGTTCTTTACATCTTATTTCAAGTGTCCTGGTAGTCTGACCGAGTAAGACATCCCACATTGACAGGGTGTATGGTAGACACCAGGTTTCCTTAACCCCAAATCATCCTTCACATTTCCAAGGAGCATCTTTATCTCGTTAGGTGGGCAGAACACACTCTTGATATTGTGTTTCTTCAAGATTCTTCTGATCTTGGCAGATATAGGCCCAGCATATGGTAGAAAGGCTACTTTCCTGGTCTCTTCTTCCTGCTCCTCTCCTGTTGCCTTAGGCCACCTGGTTGGTTGGAGGGCTTTGCAGATTTCCCTGGTGGAGTATCCGTTGTCTGTGAACACTCTTTGTAGATGTTCTAATTCTGCTGTCAGCCTGTCTGTGTCAGAGAGTGTTTTGGCTCGGTGTATGAGTGTTCTCAGCACTCCTTGCATCTGTGATGGGTGATGGCAGCTGTCAGCCTGTAGATATAAGTCAGTGTGTGTTAGTTTCCTGGACAAACTGTGGCCTAAGGTGACATCTGCCTTCCTCTTTACCAGGACATCAAGGAACAGGAGCTGATCATCACTCTCTAGTTACATGGTGAACTTGATGTTGAGGTGTCTTGTGTTCAGATGGTCCAGGAACTCATCCAGTCTTCTCTTGCCATGTGGCCAGATGACGAACGTGTCATCAACGTATCTGAAGAAACACGTCGCCTGGTAGGCAGCAGTTGTAAGTGCCTCAGCCTCGAATTTCTCCATAAACAAATTCACCACTACTGGAGATAAGGAGCTACCCATGGCCACTCCTTCAGTCTCCTCATAGAATTGGCAAACACAAAGGAAGTACTTTGATGTCAAAATATGCTTGAAATGCAACGCTCCATCAAATTTCCCACTAATTATATCGAGTGTGTCCTCAAATGGTACCCTGGTGAATTGAGACACCACATCAAAACTGACAATGATATCTGTGTCCAAGATCCATAGGTTGTTGAGAAGTTCAACAAAGTCCGAGGAGTTGCGGATGTGGTGGACACACTTTCCCACATATGGTATCAACATCTTCTTAAGGTAGGAGGTTGTGGTCTAGGTGGCTGCGCTGATATCACTGATGATCGGGTGAAGTGGTACACCCTATTTATGGGTAATCCATACAGTCTGGGTAGTACTGGTGCCTTAGTTTTTAGTTGTTTGACAACCTTCTCAGGCCATCCTGTTTCCTTAAGAAGAGAGGGGGGTTTCCTGTCCACTCGATCGGTAGGGTCATTCTCTAGTGGATTATAAGCAGGGTCCTCCAAAAGTTGACAGATCTTCTGGTCACAGTCAGTCTTCAGTAGTATGACAGTAGAGTTCCGCTTGTCTGCTGGTAATACCACCAAGACATTATCTTCCTGCAAACTCTTGAGCACCATCCTCTTGTCAAGAGGACCCTGTCAGGGATGATTTGGGGTTAAGGAAAGCTGATGTCTACCATACACCATGTGAATGTGGGATGTCTTACATCGGCCAGACTACCAGAACAGTTGAAATAAGATGTAAAGAACACCAGAGACACACCAGGCTTCGACAGGTAACTACATCTGCAATAGCAGAACATTACCTGGACCTTAGGCACACCATGGATTATGACAAAACCAGGATCCTGGCTCAGACCCCCCACTTCTGGGCTAGTGTCATTAATGAATCGATTGAAATCAAGATGGTGGGGAACTTGATCAGCCGGGAAACAGGATATCAGCTTAGTACTGCGTTGAATCCTGCTCTGGAACTACTACAGAAACAATGAAAGAAAGTTCCCCCCTACAGTAATGAACTACAGACATTTAAGGGCATAAGTAACAGAACAGAATGGCATATGTGATACCAGGTGGCAGGAAGCTCCTTGGGGAGAAAGCTGTAATGGGCACAGACCGAAGGTGGAGCTCCTAGATATTGATACCACAGCCAGAAATGGCCACAGTGGGCGTGGACGGCATAGGGAGCGCCACACTCCACCGAGGCATAATTATGGGACAAGGTCAGCTCGTCAATCAGCCTCAGGGAACATCTGATGAAGACGCCGAGTTATGACATCGAAATATTGTGTTGGGAATATGCATTCCACCGGCAGTACATCTGATTCTACGAGATGACAACAAATTGCTGGGAAAGACTTAGAAATTATAATTACTGTCATCATTGAAACATACTTCACATTAGAGCCACTTTTTACATTCATTAATCTGGTTTATATTTTTATATTTCCATAAGGCTTTTGACATCATTTCTTACATATGAGTCCTAATCAAATTGCTTGCCTATGGTGAATTGTCTAGTTGTGTGAATGGATTCATGATTTCCTATCAGTAAGGTCATAGCTGACTGTAATCAATGGAAAGTCATCAAGTACAATAGAATCAATATGTAGCATTCCCCAAGGAAATGTTGTATGCCCTCTGCTCTTTCTGATCTCCATGGACAATTTAGGAGATGATCTGATAAGCCCTCTTAGATTGTTTGCATATTATGCTGCCATTTAATGCCTTGTAAAGTTATCATATGATCAAAACAAAATACAAAATGGTTTCAACATGATATCTGTATGGTGCAAAGAGTGCTAACTGACTGTAAATAGCGAAAAGTATGAAGTCATCCACATGATTACTAAATGGATTCTGCTAAACTTTGTTTAAAGGATAAATCACACAAATCTAAAGTTTGTCAATTCAACTATGTACTTAGTGATTACAACTACACATAGTTTAAATTGGAATGATCACATAGACAATGTTGTGGGGAAAGCAAACCAAAGACTGGGATTTATTGGCAGATCACTTACAATGTGCAACAGATGTACTAAAGAGACTGCTTACACTACACACTTCCATTCACTTCTTGAGTATTGGTGTGTGGTGAGGGTTCCACAGCAGATACAACTGATGGAGAATATCGAAAAAGTTCAAAGAAGGGGAACTCATTTTGGATCATCACAAAATAGCAGAGAGAGTGCCATGCAATATGATACATGAGATAGAGTGGCAGTCACTAAAATAAAGGAATTTTTTGTCACAGTGGGAGGTTCTCACGGAATTTCAATCACCAACTTTCTCCTCAGAGTGTGAAAATATTTTGTTGGCACCCACCTATATAGGAAGAAATAATCATCACAGTAAAATAAGTTAAAACAGAGCTTGTATGGAAAGACTCAAATGTTCATTTTTCCTGACTGCTGTTTGATAGTGAAACATTAAAGAAATACCTTGAAGGTGGTTTGATGAACACTCTGCCAGGCAATTAATCATGAATTACAGAGTAATTATCTAGATGTAGATGTACCAAATAGTGATCTGAAGACCGCCAGCTCAGAAACGTTCACTCTACGTAGACAGAGAAATTTGTCTTACACTATGTTGTAATAATATGCATCATTTTTAAACAGACCTTATTACTATGAAAAATGACTGTATGTATTCTCAGGACATGACTAAATATAATTCAAGAATCATTCATGAGCTTCTGCATAATTCACAGGGTAATACTTACCTGATACAGACAACAATACATAAACCCATGTCATATAGTCACAAAACCAAATATATATCTTAAGCCTAAATTAAAAATGTCATGTTGTAAAATAAAAAAAAATCTAATTTTATGGATTACACTAATGCAATATTCTGCTCAGCCATTCGAATTGATCCTGTGTTCCTACAATGATGCACACTAATTCCACTACAAATAACATTTCCATAAATCTTGAAGAGGGTAAAATCCTTTAATTCAATGATGACTTGAGTTCCCTAATAAATATGCACCAGGATTTGAAATTCTTAGAATGGAAAAAATGTCCCATACACAGTGGCTGCCACATTTTGTTACTTTTGTTCAAAATGTGGGTGGCTTCTTAATTATATTTTCTTCACCACTAGATACCTTACTATTTTTACCACTTTCTTGTCACACTTGTGCTTTCTTCTGAATGCTTCATCTCTCAAACTGTTCAAAGCTTTCTGAACCTTTTCTCCAACTAATCTATTACATTAGCAACCTGTGTGATCTGGTCCATCCATTCATTCTTTCCCTTCATGTGGAACATTGGCTCTTCTGTTGTGTAGTGTGTTGACAAATGAGGCAGATGATTCACTATCTCTTCAAATGGTTTCATGTAGTCAATCTGTAGCATTAGCTCATCATGAGAATATGTCCTTATGAACCTCTTATGTTCTCGAAGCATCCTTCCAATCTCATTATCTAGTTCTTTCCACTGAGACCATGTGGTAAGATAGAAACTGTTGTACAAGGTCATATGTATTTCCTTGGATTATTCCAGGTTTTTCTTCATTTGTATCCCCACACTGATTCCATGCTACTGCTGTCTTTCCTTGCTGGCGATGTTCCCTGGCTCTTCTACTTTCTGTTATACTTGTAATGTGACTTCAACTTCTTTGTTCAACAGGATTAGAGATGCTCTTATCCTCTGTTGTTCCTTAACAATAGAATTTGATCTGAAAACTTGGGCACTACCATTTGTGGCTACCATCCTTCCACATCAGCTCCACTTTAGCTCTTTCACTGCCAGTGAGAAAGAAAATCTTACCAGTAGAGAAGTCAATATTGTGTCCTCACAGATAAAATAAAGGCTCAGAATACAGTCAACAATCAAGTCTTCAGCTACTAGAAGGGTGCATGGTATTGCTACATTTTCTAGTTTTACTGACATCTCCATTATTCTAAAATTTCTGGATCACATGCAAGTGCCTTCAATAATCTTGCAGTTCTGAACAGGAATGCCACGAAACTTGGTTTTTGTGGACAATTTACTGAAAGACCTTCCTGAAGTGACATTGACAAAAGCTCCTGTGTCTAGAACAATAGTTACTGGAACATCCTCAATCGTAGTAGCATGCCATATTAAGTTATTTTTCAAAATATTGGCACAAGCTTCCAATTTGAAAAGACTAGGCTCTGAATAAAAACTTTCTTCCATAGTATTACCTGTACACCACTGAACTCTGATTGAGCAAGAAATGCCTTTTGAAAATCCTCATACACTGAGGGGTCAAAAGTAATGTGATACCACATAATATTGTGTTGAACCCACTTTTGCTTGGATAATGGATGGAGAGGATTGTATGTGTGCATGACAGCAAGGTCTTCAGTGCCCGCTCAGTGACAGATTGAGACGGGTGTCAAGAAAAGACTCAGAACAGTAAGATGAAACAGAACCTAAAACATAGCTAACAAGCTTGGAAAAATATGGGCCTACCTACTCTGAAGCGTGGGACAAATCATGCCGCCAGCAGTAAAACATGGACAACACAGGAAGAAAGTGGTTGAGGGAGCTAAAACAATATAGCAGATGGAAGTGGCTGGGTGACCGCAAGGAGTAGTGCACCATCTCAACATGGCATGGACTCAACAACTCATAGTACGTCCTCTGCAGAAATATTGAGAGGTACTAACTCTATAACCATTCATAAATGCAAAAGTGTTGCCAGTGCAGGATTTTGTACATGAACTGGCCTCTTGATTATGTACCATAAATGTTTGATAGGATTCATGTCAGACACTCTGGGTGGTCAGATTATTCACTCAAATTGTTCCGAATGTTCTTCAAACCAACTACTAATAATTGTGGCTCAGTGACATGGGGTACTGTCATCCAAAAAAAGTCTACTGTTGTTTAGGGACATGAAGTCCATGATTGACTGCAAATGGTCCACAAGTAGCTGAACACAACCATTTCCTGTCAATCGTTGGTTCAGTTGGACTAGAGAACCCAGTCCATTCCATGTAAACACAGGCAACACCATTATTGAACCACCACCAGCTTGCAAAGTGTCTTGTTCACAATTGGGGTCCATGACTTCATGAGGTATGTGCCATACCTGAAACCTACTGTCAGCACTAACTACCTCAAATTGGGACTCATATGACCAAGCTTCAGTTTTCCGGTAGTCTAGAGTACAGCTGATATGTTCAAAAGCCCAAGAGAGGTGCTGCAGGCAATGTTGTGCTGTTAGCAGAGGCATTCATATTGGTAGTCGGCTGCCAAAGCCCATTAACGCCAAATTTCAAAGCACTGTCCCAATAGATATAATTGTTGTATATCCCACATTGATTTCTGTGATTATTTCATGTGTAGTAATTGGCTATTTGCATCTCTGCACAAATGCTGCTGCTCTCAGTCATTAAGTGAAGACTGCCGGCCACTGTATTTTCCGAGGTGAGAGGTAATGCCTGAAATTTGATATTCTCAGCACACTCTTAATATTGTGGATCTTAGAATACTGAATTCTCTAATGATTTCTGAAATGGAATGTCTCATACATCTAATTCCAACTACCATTCCTTATTCAGCGTCTGTTAATTCCTGTCTTGTGTCCATAATCACATCAGACACCTTTTCACACCAATCATGTGAATACAAATGACAGCTCTGCCAATGCCTTGTCCTTTTATACCTTGTGTATGTGATGCTGCTGCCATCTATATACATTCATATCTCCATCCCATGACTTTTGTAACCTCAGTGTAGGTTTCACATGAATCATTTATTTCAGTTACCTTTAGGGCTCCATCAGCATTTATATATTCATTTACCTAACTTATCTTTTGTGTACTGTTGCACGATAATGGCAACACAACTGCAAAGTAACAAATGAATATCACAATATATACCATCTTCTTATCTGATGAAAATATTTAAAAATTTCTACTCTTAAGCATCTTCTATCATTACTGTTGTGGGTAGTATTGTTGCCAGCAGCATGTCATGTGTAGAAAGTGAAATATTTTGAACTGGCTGATTTGCATTCAGATTGTTATAGTCTGATCTGGGGCTCAAGACTGGACTCGCATTCGGGAGGACGATGGTTCAATCCCGCGTCCGGCCATCCTCATTTAGGTTTTCCGTGATTTCCTACAACCCAACCAAATCTGGGGCTCAAGGTCAGTGTCACTTTGTTTTCATTCTATTCACATTGACATTACTGCACAGCCCCCCCTCCCTCCCCCCCCCCCCCCCTCCCCAACATCTATTACCTTTTTCTTCGCAATTCTGACTGTTTCAACTATTTTACATCTCCACTGAGAAAAAATGGATTCTGTTTGTTCCCTGATGTTGAGTAATTCATTATTTAGCCCACTGTCAACAGAAACTTTATCATCAGATTACTAAAAGCAGTCTTGATTTCCTCATTCATGCATTGTGGGACTTGATCTTCCTTAGACTTTGCCTAAGCATCTATCTCTATTGAGACTTGCTCCTGTGCATGGTCAGCTGTTCTTGTATATTTTTTTTCTCGCTCTAATGACTAATTCATCCCTCAGTCTAAAAGTCAGCCTACTGTGTCACCTAGGGATTCCTGCCTACCATGGTTCTCATTGACTTTTGTTGGTAGCTTCTCCATAGATCCTGGAATTGTAATTCCTTCACTTTACCTTCCTGTTTCTCCGCTAATTCATAATTTGAGTGCTCACGAAAGCCATATCTTGCCTAATGCGTCTTGCTTCCCCACAAGTAGTCATCCCTTTTTGCTTTGTGACTTATGCTGCAACCTGAGTGGCCATCTCCGTTTGTTCTGCAGCAAGAATTCACAACTGCAGCAGAATTTCATGTTAGGGATCTTGAGTTTATGGTTTACATGCTTCTGCTTTCCACTACCTCTTCAGCTGAATGAATATTAACTTAGTCCACCAACTCCATATTATATTGAGCATAGGTTTTTACCGTAACACATAAACAAATTTGGATGAGAACATTGTGCCTACTGTTATATTACAACACAGTTTATCCCTAACACAAATACACACAAAATATCCTCACATAGATAAGGGTGCTATAATGATAATTGCTGTTAAAAATAGATCAGAAATACAGTTTTCTATGACACATATTGTGAAGAATACTACTCTGAAACTGGAGAAAAATCCCAGTAAGACACAATCTGTACCAGCTCTCTACCCTAGAAGATTACCTAAAACCCTTCAGCTTGGTACGGGAACAATCTAGTCAAGAAAGCAGGAGTTATATGCTCTGATTTTACTTGCTGCTGCATTGTGAAGTTCATCTGTAAAGGACACGGACTCAGCACTGATTGCACCTGACCTCCAACCAGAGAATTTTTAATACTTACAACAAAAAATACAATACATGGTTAACAACAAATACAATAATACAATACAAAGTGATGTCTCCTCAAGACCTTTTTAAAGGGGTTCATTAGAATTTAGTTGATGCTGTAAAGGTCTACGGGTTGCATACAGCCGTACAGTACGTAATACATGCTCGCCAGCGGGCCTATCTGGAATGCCGACAAATTGCTTGGTCAGTACACACAGCGTCCAGCTGTAGTGCAAGGCAGCGAGTACGCCACTGGCTGCAGTCCGCAGTATTAATTAGTGTGTCCTTGGGCGCGAATATGTCTCTTTTCTTAGCTCAACGTGGACCCTTTGAATATGACCATAATTAACCGTTGTTAGGATGTCAGACACAATAATGATGGTTACGCAGGGTGTGCATGTCTTACAATCTGCCCCTGTTAATAAGACTGTTTAAACTTACTTCTCGGTGTTTGCATATTGCTGCCGTACCTCAAAGATCCACAGCTTACAAATCCTCATAAAATATTCATGTAATCATCATCCAGGGCAACAATACACAACCCCCTTATAGATGTGGTGTCAACATGGGGGTAATTATGGAAAATCTACAGTTCTGAAGAGGTGCAGCACAACATGAACTTCGAGCACCAGTACCCTGAACATCTTTCGACTACTCAGGGACATCCAATGCTGGAATTCAGGTTGGCCTACTCCAGTTTGGCTAGAATACAAAAGGCAGTGATGGATTTTTATTTTACATTTGAGTGACTCATTGGTGTTAAATTAGACAAAAGATCGCAATCCAGTCGTAGTAATATTCTCAATCTACAAACTGTTATTAATGAACTGCAATAAGAGATTCAACAATTAAAAGCAGAAAGAAGTGAGATTAACATTCCAAACGACATGGTAAATGATAGTTCATGCAATACAGGTACAACTACAATAAAGAATTTTTCATTACTGCCACCAGTACCAGAGTTTAGTGGGAAACCTGAAGATGATATGAAACTGCTTTTTCGTAAACTTGAAGGCACCGCCCTGTTAGGATCATGGACAGATTCCGATAAGCTAGTGGTTGCCAAATTAAGAATTCAGGGAGCAGCACTAGATTTCATTAGCGTGGAGCCTACTTGCATGAAAACAGAAGATTACAATGACTTTAGAACTATTGTTGTTCAGAGATTTAAACGTAAAAATGCAATCAGATTTTACAGAGAGCAGATTTACAGTATGTGAATGCGACAAGAAGAATCTATCAAGCAGTTTGCTGACAGAATTCAAAATATCAACTCTCAAATGTACGAGTTAGTAGAAGATGAAAATGAAGATCGCATTCAGTTGTTTGAAGCCAACCAGGGAGCCTTGGACACATTCACTCATTGGTTGCACCGAGAGGAAGTAAGCAAAGCTGTTACATTGGCACAATGTAAAACATTTCAGGAAGTTGTAGAATCAGCTGTTGGTTTCGTTGCAGCACTAAGATGCCCAAATGAGATGCAGAAACAAGAACACAGAGTTTTCAACACAACAGTACATTGTTACAGATGCAATAATCTGGGTCACAAGCATAAGGATTGTAAAGGGAATCGAATCTGCTATCATTTAGGGATGCAGGGTCATGTTTCAAGAGATTGTTGCAACAAGAATAAAGGTAATGCAAACAACAGACAATTTGCCAGATCTTTAAACGAGTACATGGACGTACAGGCCACCACTTCGTCCGCCCGTTGCCAGAGACAGTGATTCCTGTTAGTTCCAGCGAAAATCAGACCAAAAATGACTTCATGATAGGTGCTGTATACCATGGGAGAAACATCAAAATACTTATTGACACTGGAGCACAGACCTCAATAATGTGGTCTTGCATAGATAAAGGGGATAAATTGAAACCACCACTATTAAAAGTGTGAGGGTGAAATGGAGGAAAGCCATGTAACTATGGAGAAGTTGATGTAGAATTAATTCTTGGCCAACACCAAGATGAAGGTGAAAATAAAGATAAAGATAAATACACAGCAAGGGTGCAAGTAGTTTCAAATAATGGAATGTGTTGCGATGGTGTACTTGGATTTGATTTCTTGTCCGCTAATGAGGCAGAGATATTTGTCACACAAAGAAAGATCAGACTAGGCTGTAGCAGCTACAACCTAGGAAATCATTCATCAGATCGAACTCAAAGGAGCAGCAATACTGACATCATAGGAATGGACTGCCCAAACAATGCATCAGTTCAAACCATCCGAGTTGATGTTCAAATTGATCAGCCTCAGCAAATTCCCAAGGGAGCAAGAAAGACAATATATGTTGAAGTTAAGTCACCCCGATGCAAGGAAGGAACTTTGTTATTAATTGAGCGATCCAAGAAAAGTGAGTTACTAGATACAATGAATTATTATGTTGCTAGAAGTGTAGGTGGTGCTACTATGGTGAGACAGAATGTCGCAAAAGTCCCCGTTACAATACCGAATATGAGCAATGAGGATGTTGTTTTGCCACAAGGAACAAAAGTTGCTGAAGTGTTGAGTGTAAGTAACAGTGACATAATACAGATTGCAGATGAGGTAACAAATAGTGCAGTTATAAATACAGATTTTTGTAACAGTACCACAAAATTACAATGAGGAGATGTAGTTGATAATGAACTGAAGTGCAAGATTTGGAAGAAGATAGAACATTTGACAGCTGATGAACAGAAGATTTTAGCTTCTGTTTTGTTGGAGTATGCAGATTTATTCTGAGAACGTGCAAATTTACCTGTCACTCATTTAGTTCAGCACCATACTCATACAGAGAATGCATCCCCAATCACACAGAAACCTTACCAAATACCATTTAATCAAAGAGAGTTGGTAGAAGACATGGTTAAAGAACAGTTACAAGCCGGAATTACAAAAACCAAGAGATCCTTTAGACCCACCATGGTGTTCGCCTGTTGTAATTGTAAAGAAGAAATAAATTTCTGGAGAATCACAGTTCTGTTCTTGCATTGATTACCAATCTTTGAATGCTGTTACCATACCCAACATTTACCCCTTACCAAATTTAGTGGAAGCCTTGGATTACTTGGGCAGGTGCCGAATTTTTTCAGTATTTGATTTAACAAGTGGTTACCACCAGTTGACAGTGCATCCTAATGATCAAGCAAAAACTTCATTTGTAACAGCAACAGGAGTATACAACTGTCTTCGTATGCTGTTTGGACTTTGTAACACTCCAGCTACAGTTCAATGCCTGATGGGTTCACACCCCAATGTAATAATGTTTCATGAAAACATGAAACAGCATATTGAGAGAGACTACAAGCTGTTTTTGAGCATATAAGAAGCACAAACCTGTCTTTATCAATAGATAAATATCATTTTGCACAAAGTAAAGTTAACTATCTTGGTCATGTTATAACCAGTGAAGGTGTTCGACCTGATCCAAAATAAATTGAAGATATAAAGAATTTTCCTGAACCACAAAATTTGAAAGAACTACAATCATTCTTGGGATTGTCAAATTTCTACAGATGATTTATAGTCGGTTATGCGAATATAGCACGTCCAGTGACACAGCTACTGAAGAAAGGAGCCACATTTAATTGGTCAACAGAGTGCAAAAAGGCAATGGAAGAACTTAAAACTGCTTTAACTTCAGCCCCAATGTTTGCCTATCCAGATTTCAGTAAACCTTTTATTCTTTCAACAGATGCATCCAATTTTGCCATAGGTGCAAACTTGTCTCAAGAAGTTGATGGTCATGAGCGTCCAATCTCATTTCCTTCCAAACAATTAAACAAACCAGAAAGTAATTATACTACTATTTAGAAGGAGCTTTGTGCTTTGGTTTTTGGTATGACACATAACAGATGTTTCTTAACAGGAAGAGAATTTACAGTTATTACAGATCATGCCACACTTAAATGGTTATTGAGCTTAAAGGATCCAAGTTCCAGAGTAACAAGATGGGCATTAAGACTGAGTGAGTACCAATTTAAGGTTATTCACTGACCTGGTGAACAACATGTGAATGCTGATGCAATGAGTTTGAGGGAATAAGGTATAGTTGTAGGTAAACAACTAGAATTCTCTCAGATACAGATTTATTGGCACTTCTCTCTACACAGATACAAGTCCGGAGGCTAACTGCTGTTAGCATGCAACATCCTCTCCAAAGCCCTCTCCTCAAAGATAGCACACTTACGCACTGAACAAATATTGATATTTATGGCGCTCTATGCCACATAGCCCCCCCCCCCCCCCTCCCGCACAGGAGTATGTCCCTGTGAATGGGGGGGGGGGGAGGGGGTGAGAAGTTAGGAAGATAACGTACAGTACTTCTGCGTCAGGCGGAAGTGGTCGACTGGTAGGAGACCAGGGGGTGAAACCTGATATGTCGATGGAGAAGTCAGCAAGCGACGCCGGCGGCTGAAGACGACGTCCCGTCCTGGAGTGGAGGTGTAGCACTTCATCAGCAGACAGGCGGAGAATCACCTTGCCAGAAGGCCTAACAAAGGCACGTAAATTGCCACATGCAGCACTTCTGCTCAATTTAAAGCGACACACCACACGAGATTCTGCACTTCCTCCCTCAACATTGTCACACGCGAGCACCACACGCACCTTATCACCATCTACGACAGCAGATAATTTATGTATGTCATCAGGGTGTACACGTGTTGTGAATTCTTGGGTGGCACCTGTACAAGCAATGGTAGGGAGGCAGGGAGGTGTGGGAAAGCCATGGCAGGGGGAAGCATTTGCTAAGAGGGAAGAGGGGGGTGGCAGGTGCACTGGACTGCACAGGCGACAACCTGCTGACAGACGAGGGAGCGTGACCGAAGGCAACGAAGAGCCAGCATGTATTGAACGGCGTGGCAAAGAGCTGTCACACGAAGATGGTAACACAATGGTAGAATTCAAGTGGTTGGCAGTTTGACTGCAAGGGCTGTGAGGAGTGAAACCCCGAAAAGATTGGCCACTCGAATTAGATGAACGCGGAGAAGGAGCAGTGCTTGGCAGAGAAGCATGCTGTGGAGAATCAATACCCAAATGCATGGTATGGGAAGATGGATGGCTGCTTGAAGCAGGAGTGGGAGAAATAGGGGCAGAATCAGGGAGGTTCACCTGAGGCTCAATGAAAGCTGGTTTCACTCGGTTGAGTGAGACCGTGGTTACATAGTCTTTTATGAGGAGATCCATGTTATTCTCGGAGCGTTTGATGACCTTGTAAGGACCTGTGTAGGGCGACTGAAGTGGGGCTTTGATTGAGTCATCTATGAGAAACTCACAAGAGTCTAGTGTGCATGGTATGTACACGCGCGGAGGTGTAGGAGCAGCCGGAGGTGGCGGCTGAATTTTGCTGCAGTGCAAGCGCACCCGCTCGAGAAGTGAAGGGAGTTCAGAGGGCTGTGGAAGTGGGGTGGGAGTGACTAATTCTCCAGGCAAAACCAGAGGTTGGCCATACACAAACTCGGCTACGGTACCCTTGAGGTCTTCCTTGAAAGTTGCATGAAGGCCAAGAAGCATGAAGGGCAGTGCCTCTGTCAATAGTGAGTCATGGTAACGCAGGGCAGACTTTAAGGTGCGATGCCATTGCTCGACAAGTCCATTGCTTTGGGTGTGGTATGCAGAAGTATGAATTTTGACAATACCACACATTTTACATAAGTCAGAGAAAACTGAAGACTCGAATTGTCGCCCCTGGTCAGTGGTGAGGTAAACAGGTGAGCCAAATCTAGAGATCCACGAATCTAAGAATGCTCGACTTACTGTCTCAGAGGTAATGTTCGGAATAGGCACAACCTCAGCCCACCGAGTCATCCTGTCAATAGCTGTAAACAAGTAACGGAAACCATCGGAGGGGGGCAAAGGGCCTACGAGGTCGACATGAACATGGTGAAACCGTCCTGGTGGTTGGGCAAAACAACCAAGGGGTGGAGAAGTGTGCCTGGAAACGTTGTTCTGTTGACACAACATGCATGCCCTGGCCCAAGACTGACAGTCACGGTGCATGTCTCTCCAGACAAACTGTTCAGCTACCAGACGGGTGGAAGATTTGACCCCGGGGTGTGCTAATGTGTGTAATTTGTCAAAGACCTGGCGTTGAAGGGGCTTAGGAATGAATGGCCGCAACATACCAGTCGATTCATCACACCACACTAAGTTGGATATGCCAGGGAAAGTAGAGCGTACTGGTTGGAGAGAGGAGCTGTGGTCCGAAATTAACTGCATGGTATCGGGGTCTGCCGATTGCAACCAAGGTAGGTCCGTTAAGTCAGTTAAGGTTGTGACAGCACCAACACGCAAGAGAAAATCAGCAACCACATTGTCCGCTCCTCAGATGTAGCGAATGTCATTTGTAAATTGCAAGATGTAATCGATGTGACGAAAGCGTCGTGGGGGCGGATCATCCGCAAGGTTTTTTATGGCAGTAATCAATGGCTTGTGATCAGTGAGCACATAGAAATCTTGTCCCTCAACATCAGTTCTGAAGTGTCTTATGGCCTCATAAACTGTGAGTAATTCTCTGTTGAATGCTGAGTATTTCTTTTGCACGTTGTTTAGCTATTTTGAGAAAAACTGCAGGGGGGTCATAACATCACTGTATGTCTGACTCAGTACTGCGCCGATAGCATTGTCACTAGTGTCAGTGGTGATAAGCATTGTGGCGTCTGCACGTGGGTGAGCAATAGTGGCCGCGGAGTCCAACAGCTAGTTGAGTTTGTTAAATGCCTTGTCCATGTCTGGTGTCCATGGGACCTGGCGGGTGCCAGAAGTTTGTGGCCCAGTGAGAGCATCTGTGAGAGGAGCCTGCACTGCAGAAGCGGCTGGCAAATGTTTACGGTAATAATTAACTGTTCTGATGAACCTGCGTAATTCCCTATAGGTCTGGGGGCGTAGCATCTTGAGAACAGGCTTGATCTTGTCCTTCAGTGGTGTCAGACCGTCCGATGACACAACATAACTTATTTAGGAATGTGATGGATGACTGGTGCAATTGAGTCTTTTTGTTGTTCAGTTCAATACCAGCGGCTGCTAAAATATCTGTCATGACTTGAACACGCTCCTCACTCTGTTCCAAAGTAGAAGCAAAGACCAATATGTCGTCCATGTATACGAAACAAAAGTCTACATGGGATAAAGTTTCATTGATGAAACGCTGCCACGTTTGGGGGGCGTTTTTCAACCCAAACGGCATAAATTTGTATTGAAACAGCCTGAAAGGAGTGGTTATGGCAGTCTTTTCAATATCCTCCGGAGCCATAGGAATCTGATGAAATGCGTGCTACCTGCGGTTGGAGTTTGGGTAAGAACACGGTTACTGGCATTTGCGAGCTTGCTCCCCGAATCTTGTGTGGAAGAAACAGTAAGGATGGGTGAGCCTGTGCTCCTGTGGGTAGTTGCTAGGTTACAGAGTATGTGACCCAGAGTCTTCCACAGAGGCCGATGCACTGTCGTTGCGGGGAGTTGAAGGTGCAGGCCGGGCGGCTAGTTTACCAAATTTGTTATTAGCCGCACCAGACAAGGGCGTGGTGTCAGAAAGCGTCTTAGTGCGGTCATGTCCAGAATGCAGTGCTCGCAGCACATGTTGCCTGGCAAAGTATGCTCTTTCGGCGGCAGGTAAACGTTCATTTACTGGCCTATCTTCATACGCAGAGATTGCAGTCTGGACAGGCAAAGACAGCTTTTCAGTCCAGATTTCTGCAAGTGTGTCATCAAGCATAACTTGCTCATCGACGAGAAGATGGAGGCACTGCCACAACTGGGACAGAGACCTGTCACCGAGACACTCTTCGTAGATGAGCTGTCGCACATTTTCTCTCCTGGTTTTCGAGACGCGCTCCAGTGTCGTCTGTTTCACCACAGCATACTTCCCTACTAGGGGGGGTGCTTTTACCAGATCGTAAATTAAATCGACGCAGTCGTGAAGATGGTTCATGATGCAGGCGAAGCATGCGTCATCGTCCAAAGCACAGACATAGAATGTTTGCTCAACCAGGTTAAACCAGAACTCCGGGTGAGCAGGTTTGAAGTCTGGTAGTTTTGGCAGATTCAGCACTGCAGTCACTGCAGAGGTGCGCCTATTACTTTGGATGGAGGTAGAGCATGCAGAAGATAGGGAGTCCGAATTATTGGCGTCCCGTAATGCGGGAATCGCGAAATTCACTTGACGCCGATGGGTGGTGCCGGGAGGCGGCTGAGAAGCGACGGACGCTCGAACGGTGTGAGGATCGTAGTCAAGGATCCCACACACGTCCACTAGGATGCACACTCAGTGTGATATTTGCTGTTTGGCGAGCATTGAACACCTGTTGACTAGCCGGCGCAGAAGGATACACACGTGGCGGGAACTGATTCGAGTTTGAATTTACTACTGGATTTTCCAAAGTAGCAAAACTTTGCTCGACGTCACAAACCATATTGAATTGTGCATTCGACACAGGAGTAGGAATGTTCCAAACAACACTCTGTGGAGAACACGTGGGAAGGTCTAGGCTAACAAAGCCAGAGTCTATGACTGTTGGCGGTTGGAAGAAACTGGTGGCACTCAATGAATTCCATTGCATGTTCTGGCTGAAGGATTCCGAAGATTCTTGCGGCGTGTCCACTACGATGTCAGGAGTGCTGGAGAGATGTTGCTGAAATCCAGGTGGCGGTGAGTGCTGAAAGGCCACTGTCTGGAGCTGAACAAAGGCCCTCGTGATCGCGACGAAACCTGACGCAGTAGGCACGTAAATAACCTTTGGGCGGTAATTCAAATGCGTATTACACAAAAAACAGGGTCACCAGTGAGGGAATAAGTTATAGTTGTAGGTAAACAACTAGAATTCTCTCAGATACAGATTTATTGGCACTTCTCTCTACACAGAGACAAGTCCGGAGGCTAACTGCCGTTAGTGTCCAACATCCTCTCCAAAGCCCTCTCCTCATAGATAGCACACTTACGCACTAAACAAATATCGATATTTATGGCGCTCTACGCCACAAGTTGAAAAGTCAATGTTTGTCTTACAATAAGTTGAGAAAAAGAGTTAAAGGCAGCTCAAGAAGAAGATTCACAATGCAAATTATTGAAAAATGATCAACATTTTGTCAAAATAGATGGATTATTGTACAAAGGAAATTGCCCAGTTATTCCAGAAAGCATGAAAGAGCAAATCATGAGAGAGCAACACAATTCTTTATTATCTGGACATTGCAGTAAAAAAGCAACAAACATTAAAATAGCTCAAATGTTTTGGTGGCCAAGCCACAAAGCTGACTTTTTCGAGTTTGTTTCACAATGTGATTCCAGTAACAGATGGAATAATGTAGGAAAAGGTAGAGCACCATTGCAAGAACTGCCAGAAACAAATGAATTATTTGAACGAGTATGACCAGATGTCATAGGACTATTGCCTAAGACTAAAGATGGAAACAAATACATATTGACAAAGTTGGATCATTTCTCTAGATACCTTCTCATGATACAAATACCTGATCAGAGCACTCTAGCTATAGTTTTTGTAAAAGAATGGATTCTTAAGTTTGGATCACCATTAAGTATAATTTGTGATCAAGGAGCGAATTTTATGAGTGAATTACCGTATTTACTCGAATCTAAGCCGCACTTTTTTTCCAGTTTTTGTAATCCAAAAAACTGCCTGCGGCTTAGAATCGAGTGCAAAGCAAGCGGAAGTTCTGAAAAATGTTGATAGGTTCCGCCACAACTAACTTCTACCGTTGAATATATGTAGCGCTACACAAGTATGCTTTGTGGGCACAAAGATAAATACTGGCACCAAAACCTCTGCATCAGTAAATAAATTTTAAAAAAGTTAAAAGACGAGCTTTTTTTTTTTCTCCGCCCGAGTTTCGACCACTGCATTTTCATACATTATCCAACGAAGTAAATACAAATTCCGTATTGTTCATCTTCGAATGTAGCAGAATTTCAATGTACTATGAAAATCCGACTGGCAAGACTGTTAGGGATGTTTGTCAATATGGCCAACTCACCGTTCCGAGTTTTATTCCTACCTGTGAGAAGAGATGGTTAGATGGTTGCTAAGAGGAACCTGATGAAATGTGAATCACATGCAGTATTCTCTTCACCATAAGAATAATACGAATATAAACATTTTGCCATGTATTCTTTCATGTTTGCTGCTATCTCATTTAAATCCTGTCCGCCTAATAAACTATGAAACTAGAGTGAGACAACAGCAAACGCAGAAGAATATACGTATCGTGTCATGTTTATATTCGTATTATTCTTATGCCTAATAGTGATACAGTCAGAAATGAAGCACGGCAACTGACTAGATTTTAAATGTAAGATGACTAATTTCTGTGCAGAATTTGATGTACTAAAGAAGCGGCCGCAAAGATTTTCAAACGGAGAAAAATTTTCGCTAAACACTCGTTCAGAACATGTTCTATCATACGCAGTCTATTATTTGGTTCTTGTTGATCATTATCAAAGAAAGCAGCAGTGTAAGTAACAACAAATAGCAGTCTCTTGCCAATGTTTCGCTAATGCGACAAACAATGCATGACACAGTACAGTAATGCATTTTCAGCTTAGAGTGACGTAAACACCTATAACAAAGAAAACGGCACTTATCAGATCAAAGCAAAATAAGCAATCGATTCAAACCAGATGAAGCATGTGAGAAAGGAAGGGTACCCATATAAATACGGAAGGAGCGCCTGACGCATAGCAATGGCTACTGGTAAAGCTTAACTGTTAAGCTTACGACTCGAACCAAACTACTGTAGCTGTATCATCTTTCATTCGACCTAAATTGTGTCTCATATTACAATGGACCAACTTTGTTTCGATTTGGAGGTGCGGCCTAAAACTTTTCTCTTCCCTTGAATTTCGAGTCTCAAATTTCAGGTGCGGCTTAGATTCGGGAAATTTTCTTTTCCTTTATTTCGAGTCTCATTTTTCAGGTGCGGCTTAGATTCGAGTGCGGCTTATATTCGAGTAAATACGGTACTTAAACAGACTTTTAAGCTCATACAAATAACTCAGTTAAGGACTACATCAGCACACCCTGAAGGAAATGGCAGAATCAAGCGAGTCCACAGAACAATTATTAAAATGGTTAGCCATTATGTGAGCACCAAACACAAAAATGGGAATGTCTGTTTATCATACTTGGTAAGTAGTTAAAATGCCAAAATGCACAGCTCAACTGGCGAAGTCTATATGAGATCGTCTGTGGAAGAAGAATGCATTCACCCTTGGACTTTGCACAATTAACTATCGGAATCAGCAATGAACACAGAAGGGATCTAGCATGCAAGCTAAAGGAAGCATGGAGGGGAGTAAAACAGCGAAATTATGAATCCTTTCTTCAGAAAGGAAGACAACACGACCACCAAGTAGCAGTGTTTCAGTATCAAGTTTGAGATCTTGTGTATCTGAGCAACGTGGTGCTAAAGAAAAGTCAAGTCAAAAAGTTTAAGAACTTTTGAAAAGGACCATATCCAATCTTGGAGGTGTTGTTTCCAGCCACTCTTAAGCTCCAACTGCCCTTTCGTTTGATTGTCATACATGTCAATCATGTAAAGCCATTTCTGGGTAGATTTCTTGTAGTATCGCAATATGACGAGGACCGACCAAGGGACCGACCTGCTGTTCTCAAACCCAGGAAGCAAGAATAGCGAGCTCGCAGTCCAGACTTCAAGGCCAAGGCATCACCACGTTCTGAGCAATCCTGTAATTTGTATAAATGTGTGTAGTGTCTGAGAGTGCAATGGGAGTGTTTATTTTAGCCATGTACTTATGTGAATGTGAAATATTGAAGCTATTGCACAAGCGCACAGTGAAACTAAACCTTTTATTGCACAGGTTACCACAAGAAACTCATTTATTTTACATGCATTATTAACTCTAGTATTTAGAACTAATTAACCATGTTCATTAGATTCATTTAGAGTCACTTAGATCTAAACACTATTTTGTTAAGGATTACTGATAGTTTATCAAATGCTAGAATTGATGCTCTTAACTTAAGAAAAGCTTTAGAAAGTAGTTCAAATGATTGTTTGAACAGTGTACTACTACATCCAGAACAATTTTTACAGATCCTACTATCAATTGAGCAAAAGCTAGATCCAATCTATACTATGATTTACCCAGTTAACTCTTACAATTTATATGCTTACAATACGTTAACCACCACACACTCTTTAGTGATTGAAGATGAATTAATTGTTATTTTTTCTATACCCATTGCTAGATTAAAACATAATTTTGAAATGTATAAGATTTATAATTACCCTGTGAAATGGAGACAGACAGGTACTCATGTAAAGTACGTACTGAATGATTATCACTGATCAGCAAGGATCAAAGATATATTGTGTCCCTAAATGAAAATGATCTGCATATGTGTAAACATAGTCATAAGTTAATTTCCCTGAATCGACAATATTCTTAGATATTAAAGTGTACAGCTGAGAGAAAGAATTGTTTATGAATCATCCTCCAAGAAATGATTGCCCTAGAATTTTAATGTATCTTTATCATCCATTTCTTAAACGATGTTCTGAAGGTACAATATTCTCATTTAACTCCACCCTTGATGTCACATTTACATGTAAAAATTATGATACACCTGAGCTACCCTTTACACTTAAATTGAATAATAGTGTATTAATCTTGAATGAAATGTGATTTATCATGTTAACATTTTCCACTAACATGAATGTTATCTGTTTATTACAATGATTCATACATATTAACATATGGAAAGCATTCCTTATCATGTTTTTCTGAAGACAATAATTTAATTAAGGACACCCATGAAAATTTAATTTCTTCCAATAATGAGTTAAACATCATAGAAGCAGGGAATAGATTAAGTCCTTTGATTCATCCAGTAATGTTAACGCATACTTGATTGTCAGTATTGTGTTTCTATTACTTTTGTTAATTTGTCTTTTGTCAACCGCATTTGTCATGTATGAAGTTGTCGTCCTGAAGGCACACTTCTCTGTACCGAACGTTACTGTGTCTGCAAATGAAATCATGTTGCAATACCTTCTGATGCCACAAATGGCGAAATAGTTTATAATGCCCAGGAGGTTGTTTTGAGGGAGCTATGGTTGCACTTTTTCTCTGGGGAGAGTGATGTAAGGGTCTACAGGTTGTACACAGCCATACAGTAAGTAACACGCGCTCGCCAGTGAGCCTATCTGGAATGCTGACAATTTGCTTGGTCAGCACAAGCAGCATCTGGCTGGAGTGTGAGGAAGGGAGTATGCCACTGCCCACCATCTGCAGCACCCCGTATTAACTAGCATGGCCTCGGGCGTGAATATGTCTCTTTTGTTAGCTCAACAAGGAGCCTTTAGATACGACCGCAATTAGCCGCTGTTGGGATGTCAGACACAGTGATGATGGGTACGCATAGTGTGCATGTTTTATAATCCACCTTTGTTAATAAAACTGTTTAAAATTACTTCTTGGTGTTCACGTATTGCCATACCTCAAGGACCCACCACTTACAAATCCTGTAATCATCATCCAAGGCAACAACACAAACAACCCCTTTATAATGCATTTTTAAAAGATGAAGATTTAATCATTGTTATTATTATTTATGATGTTGATAATTTTGATTTTTAGATTCATCTGATTATTTACTAATATTAGAAACATTATGAGCCTACATTATGTGGTAGATATGTTGGCCGCAAATTACTTACCTTATATGAAAAAATTCCAATCTTACATAAACCAGAGTTTTACAAGTAATGCAACACATAGCTCTGTCATTCACTAATGGCCACAGCTGCAATACTGTGTTTTAGGGAGTTAAATGAAAATTTTCTCCAACAGGGCTTGACAAAATGTGTAGGTTCTTGTTGCTGGTCCACTTTACAATGATCCCTCTGACCTGCAAATTCATCTACATATGAACATGGGTGAAGATAATAGTAATCATAGGTAGTTGAAATAACGATCTCATCTTTAGTTTTATTCTTGAGAAAACACAATAATGTTATACCCTTGCTTATTGCTGTTGTGAAAAATATTAATATTGCACACAAATCAGACAATTTAGAATAATTATAACTTGTTTTGCATCACATTAAAAAGGAAGTAATTACTTTTTTGTCTACCTCACAAGATGTTCAATGATTGAGAGTAAATTTTTTCATTGTCCCCAGAGCCTATGCATAAAATGATGGGCGACTTGTCTGCTCCAAGGCAGTAGACATACCTGGAGCAAAAAGTGTGCATGTTAGACAAAATATAAAAAGATATACTGCACCAGCCAGAAAGGGTCAGAAGTATATTCAGGATCACATGTAAATGAAAAATTCAGCAAATTTATGATTATATTCTAACTAAAATTTCAGGAGAGTTTTCCTAAAATAGCACATACTGTGGAGAATCTGCCAAAGAAAACGGTAACAAGAATAACAGAATGCTTAGAACATTCAAATACCTCAGCTCTAGCAAAGATAATGAGAGGGTCATCTTACAGTTTTTCGTCAAATACAAAAGGACATATAAGAAACTGCTGCAAGATGCAAACAGAATTCTTATTAGTAAGGCCATACAGATGTTAAACAATAAAAGCAAAGCAATAACAAATATAGTAAAACAAGAAACTGGTAGCACAAAGCCAAAACAGACAAATACAAAAATCAGAAATAAAGGTGATTAAATAAATAAGCCTAAGGATCTGAATACCTTTATAGACAGTTACTTTAGTAATGTAGCAAACAAATGGCAAAAAAAGTTACAAAACACAATATACAGCAACAAATAACTATGAGCCTCACATAACGCTGCTGCTGCTGAAATGGGAGAGGAAATCACTCAGACCGTGTATTAATTTAAGAACAAATTGTCCACATTTCTACATGATGTTCCTGTGTGTCTACTAAGAGACTGTATTAGCAGCATAAAAGCATCTCTAAAATGTATCGTAAATAAGTCATTCGCATCAAGTTGCTTCCCTGATTACCTACAGAAAGCAAAAGCTCTTCCTGTCCACAAAAAAATGTGATAAGGAAAATGTAGAGAACTACAACCCAATTGTCTTCATTTTCAAAAATAATAGTAAATATTATGAAAAACTGACTTATGGATTATTTAAATAAAGATCAACTTCTGTGGAAAGGATGGTTTGGTTTAGATCTTACCTAGCAAACAGGGTGCAACAGTACAGATCTCTGAAATTTCAAATGGCTGAAAATATATAGTACTGAGATAATTTACATAAGAAGTACAATAGGCACATTCTTACACATAAAAGACATAATTGCTCACTAAGTTAACAGTTATTGACAGCAGTGTTGATTCAAGAAACTATTGACAGAAAAGATCACAATGTCACAAAACACCCATTGCAGGGAGACCACTTAGTCACGTAAAGGGCTCGTTGCAAGAGCAATCACTGAAAAACACTTAAAATAGTCCATCACTCAGGTGAGAACTGCACTCACTGACACATCCTGTCACACAAGCAAGCACTAGTTTCAGTACAAGAACTGTCACCTGTGTGACAACTAACACCACAGCATATCACATCATATAAGTAACCACCTTTTACACTACACAATCCATCAATTAGATGACCATTGAAATCACAATGCATTCCATCATACAAGTGACCACTGAAATCACTAAACCATTGGAGGACACACAATGAATGGTCACATTCTGTCTTGTGCATGTGTGAGTATACGTTGTATGCAGATCTGTCAAGTGAAGTTGCAGCATTAGGGATCCATCTGAAACCTCTGCTCCATAATTGTGCTGAACCCCCTCAAACACAGCACACAGAGGGATAAATTTTTTTTGATATAACTTAGACACCAAACTTGCAGCCTCTGTTGTTTGGGTCCTGTATTATATTTCTATGTATGCTGGCACACTCGCTTACTGACATTGCTACAATGTCGTCAATGCTGTAAGCTCACAGCCTGACTAACTGTACTTCCAGTGCTACCTTTTGGCCTTTGCTATAAGTGCATGACTTGGCTAGATCATAGTATTGTGCCTGGTCAAACTATGAAGTTGCTGGTTGCAGTCGCTACCCTAAACAGGAGAGTAGCAGAATGTTTAGGCAAATTGACCTGGTTAAAACACTTGATGCCCAGAGTTTTATAGGACCAGCGGTTGTGCTAACTGGGGAGGTGGTGGCAATGACATCTGAGGGGAGTGCAAAGAGATGGGCTCAGAATGGGGGTCAACAGAAGCGTCCAATTCAACCCATCTGCTCTGACCCATGACGTAAGGGTGTTGTGGTATGTGACATCATTACAGCGCAGAGTTTATGAGTTGGTTGTGTTTGTAGAGTCGTCATGTTGTGTTTGATGGTGCCATCTGTGTGTGTGTGTGTGTGTGTGTGTGTGTGTGTGTGTGCGTGTGTGTGTGGGTGTGTGTGTGTTTGGGATGGTCGACCTACTTTGCAGCACAGAAATATGTTGGTGGTAAGCAATTGTTTTTTTTTGGGTCTATCTTTCTCAAGTTGTAATGTCTTGTGTATTTATTGTCTATTGAATGTGTTTTAATTTACATAGGGATATTTGACTTTTGGATTTTTGAGATGTTGCAGTTTTTCTTTTGTTTTTCGTAGTTGTAGGTGTCGGTTTTTTCGTATCAGTAGTTATGGTTGACCTATACAGTTCAACGGAAGTGACCGATTCCAATTTTCATAGTTTTATGTGTAGGTATTGGTGTTTTGGTACTGTCAGCTGTGGTCAAGGGAAAATGTCTGATTCCAATTTTCGTAGTCTTTGCTGTAGCCGTTGGTGTTTTGGTATCGTGAGCTGCAGTAGACCTATATAGGTCAAGGGACGTGTCCAATTACCGTAGGTTTTGAATTTTTTTTTTTGTTATTATGTGTGTTTTGGGATCACGGGGTGTCTTTTTTTTACTATTATATTTAGCTGTTCCTTACACCCCCACCCCCCACCCCCCAGGGCCACTAATTTCCTGCAGTGGTCCCATTAGTTTGATTGTAGGGAGATGTTATTGTCTTATTTATATGTATTTTTATGTTTGTTGCCTTGTGTATGTGGTGACATCATAGGCGCCATATTGGATACACTTAGAATAGCCATTTCCACCATACTGAAGATGTCATGGGTCAAAGCAGATGGGTGGAATCGGATAATTCCATAAGATCCAAATGGGAAAGTGTATATTAGCTTGACATTGCCCAGTGACTCTGCCTGAGTGTTCCCATTTAAGGAAATTTTCACAGTATGATGACCTTATCTAAAAGTCTTATCAGGACTGGAGTACAGACATTGGAGACAAGGCATGATCTTCTCAACTCTGACCATTACAGGCATGCCAGTGAGCAAATCTGAATGAATGAAGGAAGCTGGGATGCCATGCTGAGAGTAAAGTTGAGGACTGGTGTGTGCAATATGGGAGTGCAGGCCATCCAGAAATGCTGGAATGTCAGAGACAGAAATGGTAGCAGAGAATTCAACAAAATCTCTGCTACCTGAAGGTGCTTACCACAGACCATACACCAGCCCACCCACTGACGCCTTGAGGTGGGTCTTGGAGTGCAGTAGTCCACGCTGTGTAATGGAAAATTAGAGCTGCCATCAAAGTTTGGTGCCATCACTCAACCATATCATTGTGGGCTGGATGGCGATGATGAGTGCCCAAGAATTTGGCAAGCTTGTTGAACACCTAGGATTCAAATCGCCTTTCACATCCTGTGGTGATGCAGAGATGGGAAATATAATGAGTGCTCTACTTACTGACAAATGCTCTTGCCACAGTTTCATCTGAGATGTATGGAATTGGTGTCAACTCTGGCCAAAGTGGGATATAAGCAATGCGAGTTAAAAGATACCACAGACCATTAGAGATGAGGAAGTGACACTATTAACATGGACATGAGTAAGCCTCCCTTTAGCCTGAGGGAAATCACCAACAGGGGCATGGATGTGCAAGTCAACCTTACTAGGCAGACACACACACACACACAGAATAGGTCCCAGCTGCAACAGTCTGAGCAGAAGAAAGACCACACATAGTGATGAATCCTAAAAGTAGCTTTAATATCAAGGTGTCACAGATTGTGGATGGTGTCAAAGGCCTTCTGGGGAAAAGTGGCTGGTAGGAAAGTTTGTAATAGGGCAGTGGAGGTTTCACATTACAGTGTGTGTCTGTGCCAGTCTGAGGCCACTGTTTTGGATTTTGCAATAAGAGGCCAGCTCCATGCTGACCTCTTATGCTGCAGTGTCTGTTGTGAAATTGATGCAACCAGTGACCCCAGTGGCACACGACAGACAGCTGCATTAATATTGTCCATTCTGGAGATACGCCAAATGTCTATGCTGGACTGAGAGATATAATCCAGATGGTGGAACTGCATGGTGAGCAGTGATTGTTGCCTGCTGCAAAGTATACATGATGGGCACGTGGTCTGGAAATGTAATTAAGTTCCCGGCCTCCACCAATGGGCAGAAGTAGCAGATTGGCTCATTGATGACAAGCACCTTCCCATCATAGGCACTCTAATGGTGTTTTAAAGCAGAAGCTTCTTTGAAAAGAAGACAAGTGGCTGCCATGAACCACTGAGGTGTTGTTGCAAAGCTGCACCTAAGGCATAGTCTCTGGCATCAACCACCAGTGCCAACTGGGAATCACGTGCTGCATGAGCCGCAAGTGCAGAATGGGCAAGGCTCTTCTTGACAGCAGAGAAAGCGGTATTAATTTGGTCCATCCAATAAATGGAAAGACTAGGGAGCATCGGTCAGTAGCTCTTGAATTGAGGCTGCGCTAGGGAAGAAATCTGGTGGCCCATAATGTCACCTGGAAACACCAAATATGCATTTTGAAGGATTAATGGTAGCCCCAAAACTGTTTAGCCATTAAAGCACTGCTGAGAGGTATTCAGTTAGTTACAATATTATGAAAAAGATAGACTGCCCCTCACTATATAGCGGAGACGTTATGTCGCAGACACCACAACAAAAAGACTAGAAAACATCTAAGCATTTGATCAGAAGGTCTTCCTTTGAAATAGACAAAACACTCAAAACACACACACACACACACACACACACACACACACACACACACACACACACACACACTCATGCATTCAGGCAAACACAACACAAACACATGACCACTGGCTGTTGCCTCGACAGCCAGATAGTGGTCATGTGTATGTGAACTGCATTTGCGTGAGTTTGTATACTGTCAATTTCGGAGGAAGGGCTTCTGACTGAAAGCTTACATGTTCAGTAGCCTTTTGATGTGCCTGTCTGTGACTCATTATCTACACTATATAGTGAGTAACAAACTATCCTTTCATAATATTGTCATTATACCATCCTGAGTTTTCCATTGCTTGATTTAGTTAGTTAGTTAGTTACTTTTGTATTTCTGGGATCATTTTGCATGAGAATTTGTAATGATGTGGAATGAGAAATTTTACATTACATGCTGAACATTTATAAGGCTTTTTTAAAAATACAAGTATGAGTTAGTCATTTTAATTTCTATCCACAACCTTTCACACATTAAGATAAAGTTCTCCTGGTGAATAGAAGCAGACGTGAAGGAGAAACTTTTTAAGTTTGTTTTCAAATATAATTTTGCTGTCAGACACTTTATGTTACTGGGCAAGTAATTAAAAAAATTTGTTGCAGCACTATGCATCTCTTTTTGTGCTAAAGACAACATAAAGTAATAAATGTCTTTTTTATTCTAGTATTGTAATTATGTATATCAATGTTCCTTTTGAACTGTAGTGAATTACTTACAACAAACTTCATGAGAGAAGAAACTCATATACTGTGAAACAGTAGTCCGAATGCCCAACTCTTTAAACAGTTTACAAGATGTTAGTGGGTGAGCACCACATATTATTCTTATAGCATGTTTCTTAGAAAAGAAGGCTTTCTTTCTTAAACATGAGTTACCCCAGAATGTTATATGATATTATTGAACGAAAATACACAAAATGTGTCACCTTACTGATTAGTCTTGCCACAAGATCTGCTAGGATTCTAAGTGTAAAAGTGCCTGAACTAAGTAGTTTTAGGAATTACAAAATGTGCTTTTTCCAGTTTAAATTCTCATCAATATGGATACCTATTTATTATTTCCTTGCTGTGTATTACACTTATCAGTGGTGCAGTACACCTAGATGTGCAGAACTGAATATGTCACATCTTTTTAAAATGAAGTGTGAAACAATTTGCAAAAAACCAGTCAATCATACTTTTAAGGAATTTGTTAACCATTTTTTCAGTTTCTGTATGTGTGATGGGATTGATTACAATACAGGGAGTACATGGACAAGAAAAAAAATTCCATTTTTTTCCATACCTCCCAGTTAAAAATACACTATTTCCAGGGTGAAAATACACTATAACTCTGGTAAAAGTACATTTTTTCTGTGTGACTATATACATTGGCTCAGAGCTGTAAATCTTATCATTCCTTTGAATAGTGAATGTGTTATACAGTGGCAAAAAATTTCCTCGCACATGATCCTGCAAGCTTTTGACAGCAGATATTCAGAGCACAGGACATGTGATGTACTCCCCCAATAGTGACATTACTGTTAAGTAGTGCAGACACACAAATAGGAAAAGTTGATTATTTAAATTAATGTACATACAGCATAGCTGCAAGAAAAGCTAAGCTTTGACATATAACATTAGTCCCCAAAAATTATTTGCTGTTTTTCTTTTCTGATCTTATGATTATGCAGGATCCTAAGAACACAGCTTAAATTGTGCGACTGAATATTTCTGACAAGCCTTACTATAAATTTCATTGCTGTGTGTCAAATGTTTCATGGGTTACTTGCCTGAATACATGTTCTGTTGAGCATTTTTACTTTAGCATAGAAAAGCCAGTTATGTATGTAATTGCTCAAGAACTCACTCCTCCCATTTTCATTTTTAGGACAGTTAAACTTTTTGCCAGTCTTATTGCATAATTTATATTCTATGAAAGAACTAAAATAAATATGAAGAACTAACCTTGAAACTTGGTGTTTTTTAACTTGCTTTACCCTTTAAGACATACCAGACCACAAATATGGCAGTAAAATACTAAATAACAGCATAAATGTCAGGTCTTCATTGTTAATTTGTGAATGAGTGTCTAATGCTCTGTGATTTAATAAATGCATTGCACATTCTCACACATAACATAATTCATCTTGTATAAAAAGAAATATATTTTGAAAGTAATACTTCTCCAACCACCATTCATTATATTTACCCACAACCTGTAACAAATTTAAGCAGTTGTAACATTACACTGATTGAAACAAGGGCCATGAGAAAGACATGTTAAAAGCAAGTTGTTATGAATTACTGCTTAGTCTTTGATGTATTTTGCTGCTGGCAGAAACTGGGTGTACACTGTGTACTTTTTTTCTTTGTAAATGGTGCTTTTTCTTTGTAATTAAAGTTTTATTTTTAAGTTATTCTCTCATTTTTATTTTATTGCTGAAATATTATGCTGCAGCAGTGGCCTAAAGTAAAACTCTCTGTTAGAGATATCTATTACCGCCAATCGAAATTAAAAAAATTTAACTGAAAACTAATAAAATGAAAAACTCCCAGAAGTCTGAAAAATTCCTGGGTTTTACCAATTTGCCCTAGGGTGGATACAACCTGCAATACTACTGTTATCTGCCTGTTGTGTATTTGCTGGCATATTGTTTCGACTTAGAAGAAATATTTGATTTTCACCTGTCAGAATTATGTCCCTGGACTATATGGCTACATGTACCATCGATGCCATAAAATGTCAGTTTATATTAGAAAATACTGTGATCCACACAGTAAATTCCATAGATAGGTCACAGAAAACAGATATCAACCAGAACTCTTATATGAAGACGGCATATGTTCTGCCGCGAGTAATGGGTATAATGGCAGGGGCACTACGAATGTATTGTGTGGACTATAAGTTACGAGGGTCTCACGGGGGGCGTGCCGGCGATAAGTCTCTGCAGTCGTACTATCCTCTGTGCCCTCGGTGGCTCAGAGGGATAGAGCGTCTGCCATGTAAGCAGGAGATTCCGGGTTCGAGTCTCGGATTTCGTACACACTTTCACCTGTCCCTGTTGATATATATCAACGCCCATCAGCAGCTAATGGTATTGATTTAATTGTAATTTCAGAACTATTTTATTATTTAATGCTTATAAAATTTGGCTAGTGAACATGTAAATGGAATTCTCAGTAAAACAACTCTTCTGAATCCCAAACTATCATTTGGTGAGGATTTTGTTGTGAAGGTAAGACACAATTTGAGAGAAGGAAAGTTGCTACTTACCATATAGCGGAGATGCTGTGCCGTGATAGGAACAATAAAAAGATTCACACAATGATAGCTTCCGGCCAGTAAGGCCTTTGTCAGCAGTAGACACACATACACACATGAACACACACACTGACGCAGGTGCAACTTGCACACACATCTGCAGTCTCAGAGAGCTGAAACTACACTGCAATCAGCAGCACCAGTGCATGATGGGAGTGGCAACTGGGTAGGGGTAAGGAGGAGGCTGGGGCGGGAAGGGGGAGGGATAGTATGGTGGGAGTGGCGGACAGTGAAGTGTTGCAGTTTAGACAGAGTGTAGGAGAGAAGGTGCGGAGGGGAGAGGGAGTAAGTAGCGAAAAAGGAGAGAAATAAAAATAAAAGAAATTAAAAGACTGGGTGTGGCAGTGAAATGACGGCTGTGTAGTGCTGGAATGGGAACAGGGAGGGGCCGGGATGGGTGAGGACAGTGACTAACGAAGGTTGAGGCCAGGAGGGTTATGGGAATGTAGGATGTATTCCAGGGAAAGTTCCCACCTGCGCAATTCATAAAACTGGTGTTGGTGGGAAGGACCCATATGGCACAGGTTGTGAAGCAGTCATTGAGATGAGGGGTATCATGTTTGGCAGCGTGTTCAGCAACAGGGTGGTCCACTTGTTTTTTGGCCACAGTTTGTCGGTGTCCATTCATGCGGACAGACAGCTTGTTGGTTGTCATGCCTACATAGAATGCAGCACAGTGAATGCACCTTAGCTTGTAGATAACATGATTGTTTCACAGGTAGCCCTGCCTTTGATGTGACAGATAACATTAGTGACCGGACTGGAGTAGGTGGTGTTAGGAAGATGTATGGGACAGGTCTTGCATCTAGGTCTATTACAGGGGTATGAGCCATGAGGTAAGGGACTGGGAGCAGGGCTTGTGTAAGGATGGACGAGTATATTGTGTAGGTTCGGTGGACGGTGGAATACCACAGTAGGAGGGGTGGGAAGGATAGTGGGTAGGATATTTCTCATTTCAGGGCACGACGAGAGGTAGTCGAAACCCTGGTGGAGAATGTAATTCAGTTGCTCCAACCCCGGATGGTACTGAGTTATGAGGGGAATGCTCCTCTGTGGCCAGACTGTGGGATTTTGGGAGGTGGTGGTAGACTGGAAAGATAAGGCACGGGAGATTTATTTTTGTACAAGGATGGGAGGATAATTACAGTCAGTGAAGGCTTCAGTGATATCCTCGGTATATTTAGAGAGGGACTGCTCATCACTGCAGATCTGACAACCACAGATGGCTAGGCTGTACGGATGGGACTTCTTGGCATGAAATGGGTGGCAGCTGCCGAAGTGGAGGTATTGCTGGTGGTTAGTAGGTTTGATATGAATGGAGGTACTGATGTAGCCACCTCTGAGGCGGAGGTCTACATCTAGGAAGGTGGCTTGTTGGGTTGAGAAGGACCAGGTGAAGCAAATGGGGGAAAAGTTGTTGAGGTTCTGGTGGAATGTGAATAAGGTGTCCTCACCTTCAATCCAGATGGCAAAGATGTAATCAATGAATCTGAACCAGGTGAGGGGTTTAGGATTCTTGGTTTTTAGGAAGGATTCCTCTAGATGTCCCATGAATAGGTTAGCATAGGATGGTGCCACATGGGTGCCATAGCCGTACCGTGGATTTGTTTGTAGGTAATGCCTTCAAAGGAGAAGTAATTGTGGGTGAGGATATAGTTGGTCATGGAGACCAGGGAGGAGGTTGTTGGTTTGGAATCCATAGAGCACCTGGAAAGGTAGTGTTCGATAACAGTAAGGCCATGGGCATTAGGAATATTAGTGTACAGGGAGGTGGCATCAATGGTGATGAGGTCACCATGTGGTAAAGGGAGAGGAACTGTGGAGAGTCAGTTGAGGGAATGGTTGGGGTTATTTCTCTCCTTTTTGCTACTTACCCCCTCCCCCCTCTGCACCTTCTCTCCTACCCTCCGTCTAAACTGCAACACTTCACTGTCCGCGTCTCCCACCATACTATCCCTCCCCCTTACCGCCCCAGCCTCCTCCTTACCCCCATCCATTATCCACTCCCATCATGCACTGGTGCTGCTGATCACAGTGTAGTTTCAGCTCTCTGAGACTGCAGATGTGTGTGCAAATTGTGCTTGCGTGAGTGTGTGTGTGCATGTGTGTATGTGTGTCTACTGCTGACAAAGGCCTTACTGGCCGAAAGCTATGACTGTGTGAATCTTTTTATTGTGCATATTGTGGCTCAGCATCTCTGCTATATGGTGAGTAGCAACTTTCCTTCTCTCATATTGTTACATTCCAACCTGGATTTTTCAAGTTAAGGTAGGGGAAGTAAAAAGTCATGAAGCACACCATCAATGAATCTGTGCTACATTTATGCAGAATTTTGGAGACAAAATGATCTTCAATGTGACTCAAAGAGGCCAAAGGGTGTGCTGAAGGCTGTCTTTGGACTATTTCCTATGGTGACTGGTACCTGGATGAATGAGTTAATTCAGTGAAGAATACTGAAGTACAGCTTAGGGCAAAGGTTTAAGTAGCAAAGCTGTAGAATAGTATACATATCTGGGATGGTGCTTTCATTAGGAGTGCAATATTTGCCACAAATTTGTCAGTGTGAGGTGAAGAAGAGAGGAATACAATTGAGTTGCTCTAAGTTGATACCTGACAGTTGCGGTGGGCCAGCTATGGTACTTTCACTGGATTATCTCAACCAATATCATAATGCCATTTTGTAAACATCCCTGTGGCAACACCTCAGTAGATGACTGCTGTTGTCACCTGCAACTGCTAGTGCTTCACAGGTGAAAGCTGGCAACAGAGCTGTCAGGGACCTTCTTATGCTGCCTCCACTATAGGTTCCGTTCAGATGGCAAATGAGGACATTCCAGTGCATAAAATCGAATTTGGCTTTAGCAGCAACAAGTTGCTCCAGTGTGAGGTGTCATAGTCTGCATAAAACTGTAGGGCCAGGTGTGATGTGAATGTGATGCACTGTGCGGTGTCATATTTCTCTTGGTGCTCCGGGTGGGAGTGCGATGGCTGGATAAAGGTCAAGAAGATCCTGCAACTGCAACATGGATGAGCTCGAGCACAAAGTTTTGCATAATGCGACAGAACCACCGTTATGCCACTGGAGTCCTTGTCAATGAGATGGGAGGCAGGAATGCTAGGGAGCAACTGAAAATGTGTTAAGGAATCAGCACCAATGACTGTTTCTGTGACAATTGTGATGGTGAATTTACAGCTGAAGGTACATTGCAATCCTAGATCCAACTGGAAAGAATAGGCACCACAAATGGTGACAGATGAGTTGTTGGTAGCTGACTGCTAAAATAGTGTTGGTCTACACCCAATGAGCACGGTGTGTGTGGGTAGTCATGCAAGTCAGACCATATGTCTATAAGAAAACAAGGGTCAGATTTTCTGTCTGAGATGAAAAAGCACTTTGGGGCTGTATGTTCCCATTTGCAGATGCTGCTGGCATTTGGGTGGTTGCACAGTGGGCGATATTGGGAAGTTTGCTTGCCAAATGTGGAGTGATTCCAGTGCATAGTGGGTTCGTCTTTGGAAGGACAACATTCATGAGTGTATCGGTGAGGATGGGGTGGTGTGGGAACAGCAGCTGGCTATGCATAACCTGCAGACACTTGAGCTGTGAGGGCTTCAGTCTGGGCCATAAGCAGCTGGAATTACTGGCTGACCAGGTGGGTACTGAAGTACTATAGCCCACTGTGCAGAAAGATGGTGTAGTTATCATCTCAGAGGCAGCATTGCTTGGTTTGGCAGTGGCAACATGAGCTGCTTGAGAACATGGGGCTGCACTTAGGGCCGCAGCTACAGTGTCAGTGCAGGATGCTAATTCTTACAGTGCATGTGTCTGCTCAGTTGCAAGGCTGGCACGTGCCTGCCGAGGCAGCCAGATCGGCAAAAGCACATGGAGCAGCTCATCTGGAACTTTTCTAATGTTTGACTGCAACAGAATTTTGTACAGGCATGTTTTAGAGTCATTCAAACAACATTGGAGAGTGAGTACTGAAAAATACTGGATTTGGAAAACAAGTGGCACCCTAATAACACATCCCATTGCTCAAGTGACCAGTATTTATGCTACCATTGAAGCCACAAGAGGCCCCATCACACAAGTGGCCACTGAAATTATGACACCATCACACGATACATCAAAAACCAGTGCATTCTGCCTTGTGTCTCTGTGATTAAGCATTATACGCAGGTAAAGTGAAGTTACAGCAATGGGATCACATCTGAAACCTCTGAATCATACACTTAAATTGAGTGAAAATATTGTTGATATAAATTGGACTCAAAACTCTCAGCCTCTATCATTTGGCATCAAGTGTTATATTTTCATGTGGAATCGCGCATCATCATACTAGCTCTGTTGCACACTGGGCAATGCTTTAAGCTTGCTGCTTGACTACCCAGTGCCACGTTCGGGCCAGTGCTGTAAGTTCACAATTTGCCCATTAGATAGCAGTACTATAGGAGGCTGAACTGTGTGACTGTCAGTTGCAGTCACTACATGGTGAAACATCTTTCAGGTACAATATAATTGACCATTATAGCCTCTCAAGGGGATGTGTTAGGCGCAGTACACTGTTTCTCATTTATGATGCTAGTTTGAAAACTTCAGAGACATCCCACGTAATAATAGGTCACCCTTTGTGGGTAATCACATGATGTGTCAGTGCTCTGGGTAGAGGTCCATGGTGTAGATGTCTTTCTTAGCCTGGTAAATGGAACAAAAAAAAGGTTGCTTAGAGGTCTTAGAGGAAAGAAATGATAGTCACAAATTTTGGTACAGTGCTACAGGAGAGTGTCACAAACAACATACTAAAAATCATGAGTAGTGTGGTTTAAGGGAGGGGGGAGGGGGGAGTTGTTGAAAGTTTGCTTTCTCATGTTTTTCCCAAATAAATAAAAAAAATTGGGTACTAGGAAAAAAGTTTCCCAATGAAAAATCAAACTACATTATATTTCCTACAGAAAAGTTCCTTTCATTTTTTTTTCTCTAGGCCCAGTAGTTCCTGCATTGCAAAGTATGGAAAAACTGCATGCTGTCAAAAATATTGATTTAACAGCCTACAATTAATGTTTATTTTTAGTGGTGTGGGTTGAAAACATATATTACGTGTGTGTACAACATCTAAGTGCCATAGAGCCCTATTAATGGAAGAATTATGTTCCGTGTGTATAACAGGGTGAAAGTGGAATATCTGGAGTAGAAGAACGAGGGAAGGTAGGTTGTCAGATTGTGTCCGGGGACTACCTTCCTTCAAAAATTGGCAAACTGAATGTTGAGCAGGTTATTCCTCATTGTATCTATCCCACTATGTCATAAGAAGAAACTGCAGGATGTTCCATGAAATTATGCTGATACTCCACAGTGGGCCTTATCAGACACTGGTGACACAACTCACAGACATATACGGGGGTTGTTTATTGTATACTAAATGCATTAACACTACATGAAATTCAAATATGAGTTACTAATAACACTAACACAAGAAATGCACATGGACATAATATACATAAATATATGCATACTGTTCTACACTGCCAGAGAGGAAACTGATTCTTAGTCATTCTGTAAGGCAGCTAAAGTGTTCTTCTGGGAAAGGCGATTTTCTTGACTGTGAGCACTGCTCAATTGTCAGGTTACAGATGGACTTTACTCTTCCGGGATTTCCTGTCCTGTTCTCTTATATAGACAAAATAACTTCACTAAGCTTCTGTTTATGTAGTAGAGGTACTTTCAGTTTACTGAGTACTTATTCACAGTTGTTAAATGAGCTAGTATGTGAAAATGCTCAACAGCAGGAGTTGTCAACAGTCTATTATACAGAAGATCCTATCCCAAGGGCAAATCTGTCAGTATATTGATTTCATTGCATCCACTTTCATTATCTGGAATAATTTTCAAACCTTGAAGTGTATGCCTCTGGTCTGCCAACATCTGAACTGACTCAGAGGCATAAACTCCAAAACTCTATAACGTAAGTGGTGGGTTACATATGTGTTACAGAACTTCAGATATTTCAACAGGCACTGAGGTTACAAAAGTGATGGAATAGCAATGTTCACATATAAACATGGTAGGAGTATTGTGTACACAAGGTATAAAAGGAAATGCCATTGGTGGAACTGTAATTTGTACTCAGGCAATTCATGTGGAAAGGTTTCTGATGTGATTAAGATGGTACAGCGTGAATTAACAGACTCTGAATCCAGAATGGTAGTTGGAGCTACACACATGGTGCATTCATTAGGGAATTCAGTATTTCACAATCCACAGTATGAATAGTGTGCCAAGAATACCAAATGTCAGGCATTACCTCTCATCACAGACAAGGCTGTGGCTAGTGGCCTTCATTTAATGATGGAGAGCAGTGGCATTTATGTAGAGTTGCCACTGTTAACAGACAAGGAACACTGCTTGAAATAGCTGCACAAGTCAATGTGGGATATACAACATATGTTTCCATTAGGACAGTGTGGCAAAATTTGGCATTAATGGGCTATTGCACAGACATCTAAGGCAAGTGCCTCTGCTAACAGCATGAAACAATCCACCAAGATACACCAGTAGCCCAGAAGTAACTGAAAAGAGCATAAAATTACCAGGAAGCAATGCCAACTGAAAGTGCAAGAAATTGCCAAAGATATAGGGATGTCATGTGAATGGGCATATTACACGTTAACAGTGGAATTGTCTGCTAGACAGGTGCCATGACTCTTTAATGGAAGATCATAAATGCATTGTTATGGAAATGTCTGATCAATGTTTGACCTCTTTTCAGAGCAACCAACAGGAATTTTGTGACAAGTTTGTGATCACAGATGAATAGTGAGTATATTACTACAACCCAGAGACAAAACAACATTCAAAGGACTGGAGACATAATGATTCATCACCACTGAAGAAATCAAATGGAATTCAGTCAACAGGAAAGTAATGGCATTAGCTCTTTGAGATGCAGAAGGAATTCTGCTGATAGATTACCTTTACTGTGGACATAATATTACAGGATAATACCATGCTAACTTCCTAGTCCAATTTGAGCTAAAAATATTTGAATAAAGGTCAGGTTTGGCTGAAATGAAAGTCATCATTCATCAACACAGTGTGTGCACACTCATACCAATGTTGCTGCCATGAAAAAATCATATGAGCTAAGATACGAATTATTGCCTTATTTGGCTCCATCAGACTTCAATCTCAATATTTTCCATGGTGGACAGAGACTGTCTACATACAAAGAACTGACAGCCAAAGTTGTTGGTTTTTTTCATGCATAAGGGATCTAATTTTTGAGATGAAATCAAGGCTGTGCAGTCCTAAAGCACTAATCACGCATTGATCAGCACAGTACCGAAAACAGAACGAGTAGGTACTGTCTCATATGCCAATTGGAAGAGTAGGCAGTGCCACACCTCCAGGATTTAACCAGTGACCCATAGTTGGTCAGCCCAGTTTGGTTGCAGACTTCAAGAACATCAGTACTGAGTATTAGAAAGACAATACTTTGCCTGCATTCTGTGAGTAGTAATAGACTGTCAGTTTACTTGCACATAGGAGGCACAACAAGTTAAGTAATAGTTCTCTGTTTTGTAGAAATAAAGTGTTATATTAATCTTCAAGTGTTTTGTAGATGATTTTGGATTCCTGTCACCTACCTTCATTATACTTTGCTCTGTTGCAGCATGGGATTAATATGTCTCCCTTTTCTTTGAGAAGCACATTGCAACTAATTGTTCTTTCTTTTGCCTGGCTTCTATGTATAATTTTTTGTGGTGCTCCTCTCTTTAAAATGCCCTCTAGTCCAGCAGCTCATTACAACCTTCATGCATTCCATCATTCCTACCTTTTGATGCAAAACAACAGGAATGGGATGAGTACTATGCTCAGTTCATTGCTCATTGCGCCAAACATCAAATGTGAGGTACTGTGAAACTTCATTATTTCTTGTCAGTGGCTGGCACAGGAGTTTACCACCTCACCCAGAAGTCATTCCCAACTAGTATGCTGGAGTTGCTAGATTTTGAAGATTGCTTCCTGCCTCACTAAGTATTATGAGAATCAGGTACAGGTTGTTGCAGTTCATTACGAGTTCTTTTGCTTGAGGAAGAAGCCAGAATGGTCATATTGTCAGTGGATCACTGAACCTCAGGGTTTGACACAACAGTGTCCTTTTCATTGTAGCTGTGGACAGTACTATAGTGCCGCAACGATCTGTGATGCAATTGCACGCAATGTGCCAGACAACAGGTTTCATTAACAAATTCTCAAACATTTTGATCTTAAATTTAAACAAATTATTGAACATCAGGACTCATGATATGTCATGCAAAACTTTGAGGTAGCTCGAATTTGCAGTGTAATGCAAATTGTCAAACAATTATGGCCTTGCAAATGACGACCACACACAAATAGGCTACCTTGCTGTAGCCAGAGTGAAGGAGTTTCAACGAGTGTGTCTGCTGTGAAATCATGTCCCTGCTGCCTTCCACACATAAAAGACAACATTACCCTTCATGAAATATGACTTGTTTTGCTTGTGGAAAGCCAGGTCATATACAGTCTGTGTGCTTGCAACAGAAAAAGAATTCCACCCACATTCACTCTTGTAAGCTCACTCAATGAATGGAGATTTTTCTAAACCAGCTACCGGTACTGGTAACAATCAAACTAAGGATGTTCCTTCACCCTACCTGACTGCTGTGCAGTATCAGTCAAATAAACTGTCTGTGAACTTTGTCAGTGCTGGACGCTGTAAGCAACTTCAGTTAGACACTGGCACTTCTGTTACATTGCTTAATCAAGCCACTTATGAACAGTCGGGCCAGCAACAGTTGACAAAATCTTGCAGGCAGCTTACTGTGTACAACAGTTTCACACCAGAACAGTGACATTTACAATTCTTCGTTAGCAAGACTGTGAAGATATTACTAGGTGAGATTTATTTGATCTGTTTAGTCCTTGTATTCAGGACAATGTAATCTCTGTTTCTGCTTTCAACCCAAAAGACAGCATTACTGAATTGATAGAGCAGCTTCCTGATTTATTTTCTGAAGGAAATAATTTTGTGGTGCACATTACAAATGAAGGACAATGTGCAACCCAAGTGTTCTTGGTGCATCCCATCCATTATGCACTTAGAGAAAATGTTCCAAGTGAACTTAAAGAATGGCAAGACAATGGTGTTATTGCTCCTATCCAGGCTAGTCAATAGGGTTTTCCCTTAGCAATCTTACCAAAGGCCTTCTGGAAGACTTTGTCTTTGTGTTGACTTTAAATCCACGGTGAATCCACAATCAATAATTGATACTTATCTGTTGCCTCACCCTGGGGAATTGATGCACAGGCTTTGTGCCAGTCACCATATTTCGAAAACTGACTTACACAACGTGTATTTGCAAATTCTGCTAGTTGTGGATCTCAGAAATTTTCTGTAATCAACACAGATTTAGGGTTGTTCAAATTTTTGTGCGTACCCTTTGGCAGCACTTCCACACTTGGCATATTCCAATTCTACTTGGAATAGCTTACTGCAAAAGTTCAGTAGTGTTCAAATTACGTGGATGCCACTGTGGTTCCAGAATGTTCACTGGAGGAACATATCAGTAACCTTCATATGCTTTTTCAAGTGCTTTCAGCTGCACGTTTGAAGTGTCACCAGGACAACTGTACCTTTTTCCAGACTGAAATTCAGTATTTAGACCACGTTTTTAATAGCCAAGGTGTTCATTCACTTCAATCACATTTGTTGGCCATCCAGGACCTCTCTGCCCCATAGAACATGACAGAATTGCTGTCAGTTCATGGAAGTTGACATATTGTACTGACAGGTTGTGGCTCCACTGCATCATTTGTGCCAGAAGAATGTGCCTTTTGTTTGACCTAAGAGTGTCAGGATACGTTTCAGAAAGTTAAAATTGCCCTGTTGAGTGACAGGTGCCTTGTTCATTTTGATCCCAATAAGACTGTGATTTCGGAAATGGGAGCTGTGCTCTCATACAGATTTTGTTCACAGGACAGGCTGGTTACTTTTGCTTTCAAGTTATTGACCAAGACTAAATGGAGCTATTCCAAAATCAAGAAGGAACTGCTCACTATTATCTAAAGCATGATAAAGTTTCACCATTATCTGATTAATGTGAAGTTTTGCCTAGTGATGGATCATAAGCCATTTCAGACTTTGTTTCATCTGTACCATCATGCACAGCTTAAAAGCTGCTTTCTTGTTGTCACAGCATCAGTATGAAATACTGTATCACCTACATCAAAGCATACAAATGCTGATGCTCTTTCTCACCTTCCTGTTGGTCCTTATTCTGAATTTGAAGCACAGGGTGCTGAACTTTTACAAACTTTTGCCCCAAACTATAAGAAAATTGCACAGGCCACAGAAGAAGACCCTGACCTGAATTACACCCCTACTGCTTGGCCTTGTTCAGCGAAAAACATTCACAATTCTTTTGTGTGCCAATATTTTGCTCATAGACATAGCCTCTCCATCCAGTACAGCGTAATTTTATTGCAACATGACTTTGGGCAATTGTGTGTGCTTATTTCTAAAGCATTGCAAAAAGATGTGTTGCAATTACTTCACCAAGGACATTGGGGAATTGTATCCACATTGGCACTGTACTTGGACAGTCATTGATGCCCACACTGAGCATATGAAGTCAGAGTGTAGCACTTAAGCTGAGACTCTATTGGTTCCACTGCAAATGTATTTAGCTAGGCCAAAGTCTGAATCGCAATGGCAATGAGAGCATATTAACTTTGCTGGTACCTTTTGAAACACATTGGCTTATTGTTCAAAAATGCCCAAATGTGTGTGAATTCCTTAGGGACCAAACTGCTGAGGTCATCTGTCCCTAGACTTATACACTATTTAAGCTAACTTATGCTAAGAACAACACACAAGCCCATGCCCAATGGTGGACTCAAACCTCCAGCGGGAGGTGCTGCGCAATTTGTGACATGGCGCCTCAAACTGAGCAGCCACTCCATGTTGCAGCTCATTGTTATGGACTATTTTAGCAAATATCCATTTGCACTGCCCGTGAACTCGACTACATTGCTTACAAGGGAACCTCCCCATTGCACCCCCCTCAGATTTAATTATAATTTGGCACAGTGGATAGGCCTTGAAAAACTGAATACAGATCAATCGAGAAAACAGGAAGAAGTTGTGAAACTATGAAAAAAATAAGCAAAATATGCAAACTGAGTGGTCCAGGCGCAAGATAGGCAACATCAAGGACAGTGTGAGCACAGGAGGGCTGTGGTCTCGTGGTTGGCATAAGTAGCTGTGGAACAAGAGGTCCTTGGTTCAAGTCTTCCCTCAAGTGAAAAGTTTACTTTCTTTATTTTCGCAAAGTTATGATCTGTCCGTTCGTTCATTGACGTCTCTGTTCACTGTAATAAGTTTATATTTGCTGGATTCATACTGCCCACGGAATACATCTCACGTATTTAATGCACTCTTGTCCAAAGTAGCGAACAGTCAACTGCCAGCCAGGGAGCCTCGTTAGCAGGAATACTCTCTCTTCCGTGCGCTGTCGTCGACTGATGTGTGTTTCGTTGTTTGTTTAGGTGTAGCGTCCCCATACTACGGTGCAGTTACCTTACATCGGATGGATGGAGGGACAGATAATAATTGTCTGAAAATAAAAAATTAAACTTTACACTCGAGGGAAGACTGGAACTAAGGACCTCTCATTCCGCAGCTGCTCAAGCTAACCACGAGACCACGGCGCTTCTGAGCTCATACGATTCTTGATGTTGCCTACCCTGCGCATGAACTACTCAGTTTGTATATTTTGCTTATTTTTTTCATAGTTCCACACAACTTCTTCCTGTTTTCTCGGTTGATCTGTGTTCAGTTTTTCAAGGCCTATCCACTGTGCCAACTTATAACTAAATCTGAGGGGGGTGCGATGGGGAGGTTCCCTTGTTAGTACCATCCAGACAATGTCATATATTTTTTGCTTGGAAGGTTTGCCTGAAATGTTGGTTACAGTCTATGTACCACAGTTTACAGCTCAGGACTTTGAACAGTTTTGTATGGCCAATGATATCACTCCTATTACCTGTGCTCTGTTTCATTCTCAGTCAAATGAAGAAGCTGAGTGATTTGCGCATATGTTCAAGTAACAGATGACCAACGTATGTGCCTCGCACACATGGCTAACCAATCCCAGCCCCCCCCCCCCCCGCCATGGTCTATCACTGGAGGGGCTTCTACAGTGCCAGTGCCACCGCCCACTGCTCCAGTTGGTGCACTCACTCTAGTGCATGGCACCTCCCATGCTCTACAAATATCGCTTCGTGCCTAATGATTCCACTCTTTTCAGAGTTTTTGGTTGCACCGGGTGTTAGAAGACGGGAACAATTCTTTGAAATTTGTGTGCTTGCATATATTTAACTTGAGGACCTGCTGGGTTGCTGTGCCACCATCAGAACAAGATTCGTGCTTGTCACTTGTGAGAATCTTCCACAGATTTTCTGCCCCCAGATTCACATCCTATCGGATCCTGTGGCTGGTATGGGTGCAACTGGATGCCTCTTCAGCACTGCCTGCGAAACCGATGGAGCTGGATCCCACCTTCCTCACCACTGCATCAGATCACCTTCCAAGCACTCATCCCGGTGCTCACCACAGACCGGACACTGTCGTCATCACTGCTATCTCAGTTTTTTATCATAACAGCTCAGGAAGAGAATGGACACCTTTCCAGGGTTTTCCAACTGACATTCCAACAGAGCACTGGAAAAATGTTGGAGATTTGGCCAGGGGCCTTGTGTTGGTCCTAATTGTGGCTTCCCCTGCCATACAGCTTCCTGCCCCTCCCACATCACTTGTTTTTGTAAGATGGCTCCCTACACAACAACGGTGCAGCATTTTGGGGAGAGGAAAGTGCAGTCTAAAAGCATTGTCTGAACACCAAGCAGAGCAGTACTATGAAATGACATCAAGACTGCTGTGACCCACATATCAATGGAAAGAGCGGGCAATGCCACACCTTCAGGAAGACAGGATTCGGTGCCCCCTGTCAACACTGATTTAACTTGCAGCCCATCACTGGTCAGCTCAGCGTGATTGCAGACTTTGAAAGCATCAGTACTGAAAATTAGGAAGGTTATACTTAGCCTGTGTTCTGTGAGTAGTAATAGATTGTCAACGTACTTACATAATATGAGGCACTACAACTTAAATTATCGTTCTCTTCTTTGTAGAAATAAAGTGTTACAGTAATCTTGAAGTGTTTTGTACAGATGATTTTGCACTCCTGTCAGCAACCATCACAACACTCTCCTTCCTTGTTGGTGTCGGTACTGACTCCCATGGTAGCTGACACAAGAAAGGCATTGGAACATCATTGGGGCAAAAGTGTTAGTATGCAGAAGACAACATTGAAACATCAAAAAGTTTCCCTGTAGTGAGTCGTTTATTTCTATTCCATTCAATAAACTTTTCAAACTACCTCACACATTAATGGCTTCGCACTGCGGTCACAGGAGGTGAAGAGTGTTACTTGCTGACAACAGCAATATAAAAATTGAAAACAGGACACCAGAAATGTTAGAAGTAAAAGCTAACAAGGCACTTATATCAGTCCCAGATGGTTATTCTTAATATAAAAGAGACTAATAACAGCCGACCAGAATGGCCGTGCGGTTCTAGGCGCTACAGTCAGGAGCCGAACGACTGCTACAGTAACAGGTTCGAATCCTGCCTCGGGCATGGATGTGTGTGATGTCCTTAGTTTAGTTACATTTGATTAGTTCTAAGTTCTAGGTGACTGATGTCCTTAGAAGTTAAGTCACATAGTGCTCAGAGCCGAGACTAATAACAAGAACTTCTATACAAGTAAAAAACCTAATACAATAAGCCTTAAAGTACAATATGAGACCATAGGGTCTGTAGCTAGCACAAAATTTTTAGGTATGTATGTTGATCAGCAATTAAAATGTGATGAACGTTTGTCATTTTCGTACAAATGTGGGTTTCAGCTTCCACGTATATAAGCTTTTCTGTTGTGTATGTGCCCTTTTTGCAACAAAAACATTTGAATATCATTGCAAAGACTGCAATTTCCCCCCCCCCCCCTCCCCCACTCCCCCCCCCCCCCCAAAAAAAAACAGTTGAAGACATTTATGTGAGTTGATATCATGTGACTTGAATTGACTTGACATGCAATGACGTGACGGTCAGTGTCAATACACCTTGACATTATGGTGCCACGACGTGACAGTGCCATGACGGCCAGTGTGAAATGGCGTTAAATAAATAATATGTTACCAAAAATGCGAGTTATGATTTGTGAATTCAAGCACTGTATAAAGTTTGGATTATATGTGGGGAAACAGTGCCCGAGTATAATGTGGCATGTATTAAACTAAAAGTTAGTTATTCAGGAAACCAATAACATTCTAACATCTTGGAAGAGTAGTGTGAGTTCAGATGATATTTACTTGCCAGCTGTTGGTAAGTTTACCATAGCAGACAGCATTTTCATCTTTGAGTCTTATTTCTTTTATAAATGTGTTTGTGGCGGCTGATTCGTCCCTTCATGAAATCTATTTTTGGCTACAACATTTGGATTTATTCTTACTTGTATTCAACTCTTTGTCACAGCTTTAATACCATAACCTACGCTATAACATTGATACCCACCCATATTATTTCAACTGACACCATACTGAAAGCTGTGAAACTATACAAATTTGTTGCATCCTTTGTGAATGGTAGCTCGTGGTACTATTACAGGGGGGCACAAGGTGTGGCGTCATGTTAGCTACATGAGTGATCCCCGCTTTAATAATCGTGTATTATTTTCAATCCTCGATGGCGACTTGTTACACTGAGTTAAAAAAAAAATACCCTGGGAGGTGTCGGAACGCCATTCTTACAACTACTTGTACCTGTGGGGTAAAGTACAGACAATTTACATGTAAAAGATCACGTTATTACAATGTAAAGGAAGAAAAAGCGAATGCAACATAGTGGATTAGAGCGAAAATTTGTTCGTTTTCTGCAGTAGATAGCATTGCGATTGCTTAGTTCTGGAAAAAGAAAAATCACATCTGACAGAGCAATTAGTTAAAGACAACTCCAGCTTACCAGTAGACACTTCCATAAATTCGTAAGCGTCGAACCCCTCGTGCAACATGACACATGTTCCAAGTTAGACCTGGTCTACTTTTTCTGTTCGTGTCGCTATGCAGGCGTAAAGACACTGATATTCTCATACTGCAAGTGTTCGGCATGTAAACATTGTCAATTTGTTAACAATGGTAAACGCCTACTGCATTGGAAGTGCTCCTACCTGTTAGGAAAAAGAAGTAATAATAGTAATAATACAGTAATAATAATAATAACACGGGACAACAAAATTTAACTTTTTTCATGCTTTGGAAACAAAGTTAACTCGCATATGAAATCGAGGGAACTGAATACGAAAATGACAATAAAAATCCTGAATTGGTTCGAGTTTAAGGTGATTGTAATGCGTCTGAACTATCTATTGTTCGTGAGAAATAAAAAGGAGCGCACACAGTGGAAGTGGTAAAAAACGACTTACCTAGATATTAGAAATGTGCGTTTTTGTCTTTTGCTTGTACTGTAGGTCTGGAACATCTGTAGCGATCGTTCAACAATAATCAGCAAGCATAAAATTGCTCCCATGGCTCTGATATCGTTTTTACATTGTGGGTATCACTTGGTGGAAATGTTCCTCTTGTTCATCGCTGATGGCTCCGCAATTTTCACGGAAGAAGTCTATGAGGAGTGGCTAGCGTTTTTTTACTGATGGGAAGCATTATGTTAGTTATCCCACTCGCACAGAAAAGGGCAATATCTTGTACAGTCGAGCTGCAGGCCAAGAACTATGGCTGAACTCTAAGATATTTCAATCGTGTTCACTACAATTCACAGCTCCCAACAGTTTTACAAGCTGGTCTGTGTCTCCTTCCGGCGCACTGGATAACCAATTAGATTTGTTGGCAACAAAATTCCGTTGTTCACTAACACAGCTTTCAGACGTATTTTTGATGCATCTATGAACAGTTAACATTCAACGGGATTTTGTTCTGTGTTAAGTTTACTCATAAGACCATTTACATTTTTACGACACTCTAGATCACTTCCCACTGAAAAACAACATTTCAGAGCCTTTGGTGTGTCTGAAAAACAGATACGTTAACGTCTTCCGCAAGAGCTCCCCACTGCTTGAGTCTAGATACCAGCAATTCGGACAACCTCAGGTCCCTCACTAAATCATTTTATTCTTGCTAGAGTGACCAGATTGCGATTAGATGATCAGATTTTGATTTTGAAGTCAGGATCAGTGAATCACGACGAAACTACAACAGCTTTTGGCACACCTGTGTCGAGTTTGCCTGGTGGCTTCATCGGGTGAGCCACTGTAGTAAAATGCGGGAGGTTGTGGAACACATAGTTCTTGAGAGTGTGGCACAGGACGAACGGTTGAAGGGATGTTGGGACAAATGGAAGGACACTTTTTTCTGGATACGCGCTTAGTTGGAGGAATCATGTTAAAATTGCAGTTTGTAGAATGATCGGTCGGCTCTCTCCATATCAAGGAAACAGCAAACGGCATGCTTGGTCCTTTTACATGAAGCCAGGCCCACAAGTCTGTAGAACACGTATTACTACAAATGAACAGCACCCACTTCTCGTCCATATCTCCCTCTTTACAACAAAAACAAAAGTAGTTGGCGTTCTTTAACATTGACATTAATTTCTTTTTGGATTGGTGGTGTTCTTTAACATTGGTATTAATTTCTTTTTGGATTGGCAAATGTTACCTCACCGCAAATATAGCAAAAATTGTCCGCACTGTTCACATACTCAAGCGACATGTTTCTGGTAAGCATATATATAAAATTCTCACTTCGACCACTATAAACATACAAGTCCTAGTAGGCCTTCACTTTGACTGGTACTAAATTAGTTTTTGGATGGTCAAGGGTCACCTTATCTCAAACATCAATTTTCTGTGCACTGTTAACACATTTAGGCGATATGTGTCAAATTAGCCAGTTCAGCTAACGATAAAAGATACAACACAACAAAGTAACCTAATATCTCACCACTACCACCTCTGTGAATGCAAATTATAGCTACGCAAGAACTCTAGGCAACATGTTTTCCCAGTTAAAGTTTTTAATACGAACTAATGTATGACTTTCAGTGTTGTCAATTAATTTCAAGAAAAAGCACCTAACGGCGGTAAAATATCCACTGTTATGTTTTCAGTGTAAAAATATACCTTTTCACTCTTAGCAATAATTTAGAAAGCCGCTTAACTACCACATAAAATTAATGTTAATTTAGGAAGATTTTTCTGACAGAAGAATGTCCCAAATCCAGCAGATTTAATGGAAAAAAACTACTAAATTGGCAACACTATGTGGTTGTTGATTTTTCTTTGTCGATGTAAGGGTACTAGCAATAAGATCAGCGATATAGCTAACGGCCAAAAAATGGATGTTTAATAATGAAGCAGACAATTGCTGTTGTAATGAACGCTTATTTTGCGCACATAGCCGTATCCGGCGATAACATATTACTTCGACACACGAACCAACCCTCGAAAGCTTTATGTCAGCGCCCTCAAATTAATAAGAAATAAATATTTTTACATCCGAAGCATTTTCACTGTTAACCCGTGTAATTTACGTTCGGCAGCCGAACTCGCATCTTGCAGTGCCACACAGACAGAGGCGTTGTTTGAAGATAGCTTGTAGTAGATAACCTATTTACTGCAATAGTAAATGTACCTCATAGCCTTTTGTCGTGAAAAAATTATTCTCCTCGCAAGCGAAAATGCTACATGATTCTGAGTTTCACACTAATAAATTAGTACCTTCAATTCCTGTCATCAGCGAATATCTGAAACTACTACAAATGTGAATAGGCCATATCGCATCTGAAAATCATTTACCTGAGAGCAAAATAACATGTACAAATTTCATGAAAATTACTCTCTCTCAGCTAGGAACATCGTAGATTGCAAATAGTCGTACCAAAGTGCTTGCGGTCGTAGACTTAACGTTGGTCTTGCACATTTCTTTTGCAAGAAAATACGTTTCCTTCATCGCTAGCTTCCCAACAAGCTGTTATGACTCGAATCCTCCTATCCCTTAACCATCCCATATCCAGGATACGCACTGATGACAAACCAAAAACTGAAATACTTTTACACCGTACTTTCATAAAATGCTCGACTTTTTCTTTTTGAAGGATCTTCACAAAACAACTTTTCATCTCTTCTCAATATTGAAACAAAAAGTTCATAAATGTAATAATTTTTAACTGTATTAAATGAAATATTGTAACCTAATACGGCTGTAGTAAGTGGTAGAGTTGAAAAGCAATACTCAAAAGAGAAAAAAGGAAAGCCACTTTACTGCGTGCATTACACGTTTGGATGCAAGTGTTCGTCAAAGACAAGTACATTATCAAACGAAAGAACCTGCAGATTAACGTAATAGACTGATCCTTCAATAGTCACAAAATATAGCACAAAATTCATTGTATCGAAACAGTGTTGAAAAGTGGCTTTCATTATGGATACTACCATTTTTTAAAGTCGGATAGTATTTATCAACAAATCTGTCACAGTACACATGTTTGGCGACTAGTTTCGAACGAACTTGTTCAATCTCAAGCATGACTTACTGAGGCTGCTCTAAAAGTGCCTGATCTTAATAGCTAATATCAAAATGGCTATACACGCTTTAAAAAGTAATCGTACCTGACTGTCGGATTCAACTAGTACCTATTTAGCAAGTCAGTATCAAACTGTTTCATTCTGAGTTGCTAAATAGGCACATCTTAATTCTGTCAGTCATCTACGATTACTTTGTAAACCATCTTTTGCCATTTTGATGTCCGTTATTAAGATCAGGTGCTTCCGTTGCATTCTGAGTAGGTCATACTTCAGATTGAACCACCTGGTTCGAAACTAGTCGCCAAACATACGTACTGCAACTGCGACGGCTTTTTAATAAACATTTATGAAAATATACATATATAAAGAGGTTGCTGGTCCTGCAACAACTAAACGTAGAAAATGTAAAAGTAAAATAAAACCTTCCAAATGCTTGACACCAATAGTTCCATTTTGGGGCTACTGTAAGAGTCATAATCTTTCCCGCGCGTGTCTCATCAGCCATGTTCACGGCTGACAACAAAAGAATGCCGACAATACGGCCACTGCCCGGCAGCATCCTCTGCGAGGCACGAGAAAAGACTTCAGTCTCTGCAGCCCTGCAGCGCCTGCGACACGGCAACCTGCCACACAGCTCAGATTTACGGTAGCTCCCAGGAGCTACAGCAGTTCAAGCAACTACTGTGAACGATGACGGGGTGATATTAAACTGCGCTTCGCTGCAGTCCCGTTTGCAACCATTTATCACTCCTCATGTTTATTGAGTCTTTGAGCATACAGAGCACCGCACTTTCCAACGACGCGAAAAGTACGTACCTCTTGTCCATTCACCTGCAATTGACGAAAGTTACAGCACAAACCGGTCCAAATCAGAACTGATGTTAACTTAAAGATATTATGTACGAAAGCTTCTGAATGGTTGCCTCGAGTCAGTGATTACCGAAATGTTGCTCTCTCAGCCAAAACCACGCTGTAATGTGTCGACCTGCCACTGTACGTCATTTTAAAACGAAAGAAACTATTCATAATGAGATAAAGCTTCCAAGGTTTTCACTGGCCAGTTAAGTGGCTACAACAGTATGTTTGCTGAGAAAGGAAATTTCAACAGTCCTCTTACGCTCTGGTTTGGGGTGAGGAAAGGAAGCAGTTTCTTACAAAATAAACCTCAGAACTACTGAAAGACTTTTTATTAATTAGTAAACATTGTAATGCGACCACTTTATAATAAGTAGACTTACCTGCTACCTGTAATGTACTGACACTGAGAAAGTAAAAATTTGTGTAAGATATCGGTATGTAAATGTTATTTTGCTCTCAGGTAGATAAAATTTAGATGCACACGGCTACTGTCTATGTTCACATTTTTAATAGTGGTGGGAAGTTTTTACGCTGGCTGGTAAAATGAATAAAAAATCGTGCAAAGCCACTTGAAGCTTGCAGTACCCAGAGCTACCTGGTATTTCAGTCGCAAAGAGAATAGCGGCGAATGAGCTTACGACGGATGCCTGTGACATACACTTTCTACAGGTAAATATAGATGACATGCAGCTTTATTGAAACTAATACGAGTATTCTATGGAAACGTCTCTCACTCTCAGTTGCGAAAATAACTATTTTTCTTTTGCTACAGCCACTTTCCTCCATCCCTCGCTGGGACGTCCAATTTATCTAATTTTGCAATCGTGGTTAACAAAGAGAAGAACAACTCACTAAATGAGGATCCTCCTGAAAGAATTGTCTTATAGTCAGAGAACAATTAACCTTCGTTTTTCAGAACTCTCATATTCGAATATTTCGGAAAATAGAAACAAGCATCCTCAGCCGAATTATTTGTATCTCCTCCACAGTGAGTGAGACAGCTAAAACAATAGTTGTTCCGCAGTGTTAACACTGTGATGTACAACTGGTCATAGACTCCTTAAGATTGGCATTCTATCTACTTCTCAGTTATTATTGTCACCGAATAGCCCACTCTAACGTACCCATTTGTCCGTTTTGTAAATCATTCAAAATATGCTGAATCCCTCCATTTCAGTATTATTTTTGCATCTCGTTTTTTTTCTGTAAAACTGGATTAACGCAGCATAGCAGTCCGCTACATTCCAATTACACTACAGTTCAGTCCTCTGAAACAGGCTGACAGTGTATGCAAATCTTTATAAATGATCTTTTACTTATATTAATTTACTTTTACCGACATGAACCGATAGAGGAACCAATGTTTTAAACAGATTGGCCATAAATTCTGGGGCTGGAGATTATAGTCTTCATCTCGCCATCCTGGTTTAGATTTTCTATGGTTTCCCTAAGTTAGGCTTCTTCAGGCAAATGCCAGGAGAGTTTCCACTATAAGCTACCTCATGTCCCACCGTTGTCCACTAGACTTATAATACGTAACTGTCTGCAGATGTGAATTACGTTGTCTTCGTTGTTCTGAAGTTATAGTAGTGTGACCAGTGCAATGTACCTATAAAACTTATCCATAGATGAGTAAATCACTACTACTAATTTACATGCTAAAGTTTATATTAGTGCAATGTCAAGGAAGAGAAAACAAACTCAACATGGAGGATTAGAGCGAAAATTTGTTCGTGGTATTCTGCAATAGATAGTTTGCGACCGCATAGTTCAGGAAAAACACGGTTAATTGTTGATACTGAAACACATCTGCGGCGTAGGAACTATCTGCTCCTGCTTGTAACTAGGTGTTTAGAAAAAAACAAAAACAAATAAATAATAATAAAAAATACGTTTGGCAACTGAATTTGCATCCTGAAACGTCACACAGATGGACGTATTGTTTAAAGAAAGCAAGAAGATCTATAGATAACATGTTTACAGCAGTAGCAACTATACCCCAAATACTTTGTCGCGATATCTGAAAACTATTGTTTCGTTATTCTCCTTACGACTGAAAATGCCACATTATTCTTAATTCCACAGGGTTAAATCAATACCGTACCTTCAATTCGTATTACCAGCCAATGTCCAGAACTACTCCAAATGTGAATAGGCTCTACAGAAAGTATTCGCATATTATCTGCCTGTAACTTGTCTGACAGCAAAATAATATATTCACATCTCATACGAACCACTCTCTCTCCGTTACTAATATTGTAGGTTGCTAGCAGCCGTACCTATCACGAAGTGGTAGCATTAGCAGGCCTACGTTGGTAATCAATAAACGGTCTTAAATTGACGTTGAGTTTTATTTGTAAGAAATTATGCCTCGTTTCCTCCTTTCTATCCCCCCCCCCCCCCCCCCCCCCCACCATTCAAACAAACTAATATAGGCCGAGCATCTCTCTGCCTAACCATGTCGGATCCTGGATACACACAAAGAAAGAAGCCACAAGCTGAATTACATTTATATTTTACTTCCTTGAAATAGTAGACTTTTTCTTCTTGAAAGATCTTTACAAAACAACCCTCATCTTCTATCAAAACCTAAACAGAAAATTATTCGTACAGGAATGTAATACTTTTTAACTGCACAAAAGGAAATATTGCAACCTTATACGAAAGTAGTACGTTGTAGAGTTGGAAAGTAGCACTCAAATGGAAAAAGGAACGCCATTTTACTGCTTGAATTACACGTTCGGATGCAAGTGTTACTGTCATTTCAGTATCAAAGGAAAGAACCGGCAGGTGAAAACTAACAGAAGAACTGATCCGTCAACGGGATCAGAATGTCGAAGAAAATGCGTTGCAGCTAAATGTTTGCTGTAAAGAGAACTCCATTTTGGATGCTTTAGTTATTTAACGTCAGTCGTAAATGCTTGACACCTATAGTGTTTTTTCCGTGCGATTCTCGTTATCCGCGTTCACGGCTGAGAACAAAAGACTGCCGACAATTAGGCCGTTGCCCGGCAGCAGCCTCCGCGAGACGCGACGCAGACGTCGGAGGCCTCTGCAGATCTGCAGCGCTCGCGCCGCGACAGCCAGCCGTACAGGTGAGATTTATGGGAGCTACAGCAGTTATATTGTCTTTCGCATTAATATCAAGTACGTAAAGAGAACGACGGGGGCTGAAATTTAATTGCGCGTCGCTGCAGTCCCGTCTGCAACCTTTTATCATTCCTCACTGTTTCGCCAGTCTTTGACAGCACATTCCACCGACACGGAATATACGTAGCTCTTGTCCACTCTGCTGGAACTGACGAAATTAGGCTACAGCGTAAATGGGTTCAAGTCAGAACTGAAGTCAACTTAAAAATACTAAGTGCGAAGTTATTAAATGGTTGTTCGAGTCATTGATTAGCGAAATGTTGCCCTCTCGGCCAAAATCACGCTGATGTATTGTGTCAGCGTGCTACTGCAGCTCATTTTAAAATGAAAGAAACTATTCATGAGGAAATAGTTTAATGCTTACTGTATTTTCACTGGTGATTTAAGTGCCTACAATAGTTACGTTAGCCGAGCTAGGAAATTTCAACAGCACACACACCGTCTAAGGCGGTGAGATGGAGGAGACCAAACATTTTCTTGCAGAATAAAATTCAAAATAATTGAAAAACGGTTCATTAATTAGCAAAAATACGAATGCGGCCACTTTATAATAAGTAGACGCCCCCTTGCTACGTACAGTGTACTAAAACTGAGAAGGTAGCGTTTGTATAAGTTACCAGTGTGTAAATATTATTGTATTTTGCTGTTTGGCTGATAATATGAGGGAAAAAATGTCAAATTAAATGTGCAACCCTGCTTTTAGCTTGCAGAAATCATAGCCACCTTGCATTTTACTTGGAAGGAGAATAGTGGCGAATGCGTTTCCGGATTTCAAAACGAACGGATCTGAGATACACTTGCTATAGGTAAATATCAATCACATGCGGCTTTCTTCAGACTGATATTCTATAGCCACATCTCTGACCCTCAGTTGCGAAAATAACTATTTTTCTTTTCCTAGCGCTAAAGCCACCTCCCACATCCCTCGCTGGGACGCCCTTGTTTGGCGATGAAAGCAATTCAGCAAATTTTACAGTCATTGGTAGCAACGACTCGAACAGCCCAGTAAATCAGGACACTTTTAAAATAATTCTTTTCTTGTAATCTGAGAACTAACCTTCGGCATTTGAACTCTGGTATTCGAATATTTACGCAAATAGAACCAATCATCGTCAGTCAAATGATTTGCCTCTGCTCCACAGTACTCCACAGCGCAGCTCTTCCCAGATTCCGTAAAATTTCAGTGTTATGTACTTATTAGTTATTTTGTGAAGTGTCACAGCAATGTATTTATTTTTTGATTAAGTATTCTCGTCACCGAACAGCCCACGCTACGATTCCCACTTTTAAATCGTTGACAGTATGCTGAACCCTCTATATTAGCATTACTTCTGCACCTTGTTTTTTTTTCTGTAAAACTGGTTTAATACAGCATGGTAGTTCGCTACATTCCAGCTACAATGCAGTTCAGTTCCGTAACCGTCCGTAACACAAGATGATACCATATAGGGTTATTGATTTACGTTTGGCGAAAACAAACAATGTTTCAACAAAAGTTACGAAATTTGGTGACGTTCTACTAACTGTCAGCATACAATGAGTTACTGCACTCTCAGTACATCTGTCCATCAGACTGCTGTTGTGTTACAACCATAAATTTCCACAAATTTCTCTTACGTCTATGCCACTACATCGTCGGTCAACATGTAATCGATATATTGGGAAGCTATTTAGCCACAAGCTGCCATACATGGAAAGTGTCGCATTGTTCCAGTTATGGTCTCAGGCTGAAAGTACACACATATAAGAACACCGACGGCGGTCGTTACTACTAGGAGTGTCTTTATTTGTGGGAGACTGAGAAGGGCGAGAAAATTTTCATGATGAGACATGTGATGCCGCTCTTAGGTCTACCCTTTGGGCATTGTTCCGCCGTAACGTTGATCACGTAATGCGTGTTTACTTTGTTACTGTATTTTGTAAGGAACGTTTCCATCAGGAACACTATATCATAAGGTCTAAAGAAATTATCTTGAACGCGTGCTATTGCTGTGATAAGGCCTTCAATATTCCAGTTTAACGTTTTTAATCTGAGTTTGCTGTGAATGGTATTACAACCTGGCGGCTTCGGGTCTCCGCTTTGTTTCCAGTTCATCGCACTCGATTTCTCCCGTTATTCCCAGTCCATTGAGGTGTCTGATGATTTCCTCCTTTGTTGTGTCTCGATGGGGTTGGCCCACATAAAGTCAGGTGGTTCGCTCTCCTGCTCAAAGCCCCACCCCTGTTAGGTGCACTGTCCCTAACACGAAGAGACTTTCATTGTTTTCTCTCCTGTCTTGATGTCGTTTCCTGCGTCCTCCACTTTCGACTAAAGTGTAGCCCTCATTTTCTTCTTCTTTTTCTTCCTCACCCTCCGCCGGTGGCAGCGTGACATTCCTATTTGAACTTCCCCCTCTACGATTGGCCACTTCCACTGGTGAGGGTGTGGCGGTCCTTATTGTATTCCTCTCTCTACGACTGGTCGCTGACGATTGTGGTGTTGCCAGTCTCTAGTGGCATTCTGATCCCTCAGGCGCCAACACAACCTATCCCTGAATGAAGGGAAGATGCCTCCTTGACATTCTGAAGAGGAGGAAGACCCGGCACTTTCTACGCTGGAGAGATGCCACTAAAGTCAGTCATAGCTTTACTTACCTAGGAATTACGCTTCAATCACAGGGAACAGTACTCACACGCCACATAAACTAGAGAGCCAGCACTGCAACGAGAGCCATAAATGATATCAAGTCGATAGGCAAAGTCTCCTTGTAAACAGCCCTACGACAGTTTGAACTTAAAGCCTTGTTGCAATTTACAGACTGGAAAACATATGGATTCATTTGAAGAAGACAGACCTCGAAAAAATAGAAAAGCTGAAGGCTACTTACTTAAAAAGGGTGCTATGTCTCTCCAAATATACACTCACGTGGCTTGTGTATGAATTGGCCAGGGATCCATTCTTCATAGGAGAACTGTGGATGAAGCACTTACTACCAGAGACGACAGCCTAGTAGGACTTACTGACGGAACTACATGAGAAGAAACGCAAGATATGGAAGGATTTGTATGTGACAGACGCCATGTCAAACCGTGAATGGGCGCAGGGGGGATACGAACTCTGCCACGTAGTGACAAGTCCCTATGTGCATGGATTTCACCACAAACTGTGCAACACCCAGAGTTTTCAGAAGCAAAGCAGGAGCTGTATATGTGCGAGGTGCAGTGACCAGTGTGAGCGATATCATGTCTTAATCTGTAGGATGAGAACAGAATCGCTGGTGAAATTCTGCAGTGACCAAGAATAATAATTAGCACTCCGTCTTCAGGCCACAAATGGCCCATCGGGACCATCCGACCGCCGTATCATCCTCAGGTGAGGATGCGGGTGGGAGGGGCGTGTGGTCAGCACACCACTCTCCCGGTTGTTATGATGGTTTTCTTTGACCGAAGCCGCTACTATTCGGTCGAGTAGTTCCTCAATTGGCATCATGGGGCTGAGTGCACCCCGAAAAATGGCAACAGCGCATGGCGGCTGGATGGTCACCCATCCAACTGCCGACCACACCCGACAGCGCTTAACTTCGGGGATCTCACGGGAACCGGTGTATCCACTGCGGCAAGGCCGTTGCCAAGAATAATAATAGCGAATAGTTAATAATTCTTGTAATTCATGCATTAAATGTCCAGTTTAGCTGCAATAAATCTATTATTAAAAGTAACACAGACTCCTACTTGCAAACGATACCTGTCAGTAGCTCACATCTAGTATCTAAAAGTTGATTCATCTAACAGAGTTCACATACATCTGAACTTTTATATGATTTTGTTTATTCCAAGTAACCACACTTAAGTTTCATATGTAATTAATACTGGCAATTTTTGATACTGGCAATTGGAACTATCTGCCACGTTCATAGCCTTTCCTTTGACTGCTGTGCTAACTGATATGTGCGAAAATGCTTCAAAATCATTGTAAACCAATAGTCTTGATTGGTATCTAGTTTCATAACTACTAAAAACATCACAAATTTAAAAAAAAAATAGTACGTTAAAAATCGCAAACAGTAAAAATCTCTTGTTACAAGGCTCAGTTATGTGCATAATGTCATGTACATTAGGTTAAGGTTCATCAAGCATGTCATCATCATTGCCACAAGGTGTTGAGACTCTATGAATCAAACTTTCAATCCCGGATGCTTACCAGCTTCTCTTAGAGCCTGCTGATGAAGTAGACCAGACCTTTATTTTACCGGCCCACCTGCTAATTGTTCTCCCCCTTGGTCTCATGTCCTCGATCTTTCCCTCAATGATTATCTTCTCCATCTGTTTCCAAAACATGGTCAAAGAAATGGAGAATTTTTGTTAGACACAAGAACAAATGTGCCTGAAAATAATGGACACATCTGTCCTCTTTTAGTGAACTGTATGTGCAGTATTCTGCAGCAACACAATGCATCAATACATTGCTTGTATTTGGTCTAAAGACTCAGGGTTCACAATCATGAGCCATATATCGGAAGTAAACTTATTCCCTGCCTGCCGTTTGATGATTTCATCTTGAAATCCCATTTAACAACAAAAGCAGCAATAGCAGCTACATCAACAGCAGAGCCACCTCTGGTACCAGCAGCAGTAACAGAATCAATGGTAGCTGGACCAACTCCACCAAAAGTAGTAAAAACATCAAGAACAGTTACACTAACAACAACAAATGCAGTAACAGCTCCATCAACTACAGAGCCAGCCCTAATACCAGCAGGAAAATCAACAGCAAAAGCAATGGAATCATCATTAGCAACAGCAAAACCATCCACAATAGCAGCAGAATCAACTCCAACATTCTAATAAGTTTTGCAGATCTACTATCAGAGGTGGGGGTGTGTCAATTTATGTAAAAAGCACATTTGATTTTCATTCTGTAAATGTAAGTAAATATTCATTAGAAGGAGCAATTGAATTATGTGCAGCACCTATAAAGGTACCAAATGATGAAATTTATGTTAATGGTTATACTGACCGCCAGGTGGAAACTTCGAAGTTTTCTTAACAAAGTTTTGTGACATGATAGAGAATGTTTTTATATCACACCTGAACAAGTTAGTAATTATAGGAGACTTCAACAAAAATTTGTTTTTGTTGTTGTGGTCTTCAGTCCTGAGACTGGTTTGATGCAGCTCTCCATGCTACTCTATCCTGTGCAAGCTTCTTCATCTCCCAGTACCTACTGCAACCTACATCCTTCTGTATCTGTTTAGTGTATTCATCTCTTGGTCTCCCTCTATGATTTTTCCCTCCACGCTGCCCTCCAATACTAAATTGGTGATCCCTCAATGTCTCAGAACATGTCCTACCAACCGATCCCTTCTTCTAGTGAAGTTGTGCCACAAGCTCCTCTTCTCCCCAATTCTATTCAATGTGATCAACCCATCTAATCTTCAGCATTCTTCTGTAGCACCACATTTCGAAAGCTTCTATTCTCTTCTTGTCTAAGCTATTTATCGTCCATGTTTCACTTCCATACAAGGCTAACTCCATACAAATACTTTCAGAAACGACTTCTGGACACTTAAATCAATACTCGATGTTGACAAATTTCTCTTCTTAAGAAACGCTTTCCTTGCCATTGCCATTCTACATTTTATATCCTCTCTGCTTTGACCATCATCAGTTATTTTGCTCCCCAAATAGCAAAACTCCTTTACTACTTTAAGTGTCTCATTTCCTAATCTAATTCCCTCAGCATCACCCGACTTAATTCGACTACATTCCATTATCCTCGTTTTGCTTTTGTTGATGTTCATCTTATACCCTCCTTTCAAGACACTGTCCATTCCGTTCAACTGCTCTTCCAAGTCCTTTGCTGTCTCTGACAGAATTACAATGTCATCGGCGAACCTCAAAGTTTTAATTTCTTCTCCATGGATTTTAATACCTACTCCGAACTTTTCTTTTGTTTCCTTTATTGTTTGCTCAATATACAGGTTGAATAACATCGGGGATAGGCTACAACCCTGTCTCGCTCCTTTCCAAACCACTGCTTCCCTTTCATACCCCTCGACTCTTATGACTGCCATCTGGTTTCTGTACAAATTGTAAATAGCCTTTTGCTCTCTGTATTTTACCCCTGCCACCTTCAGAATTTGAAAGAGAGTATTCCAGTCAACATTATCAAAAGCTTTCTGTAAGTCTACAAATCCTAGAAATGTAGATTTGCCTTTCCTTAATCTTTCTTCTAAGATAATTCGTAGGGTCAGTATTGCCTCACGTGTTCCAACATTTCTACGGAATCCAAACTGACTTCCTGTCGATCTCATTTTTGAGACGTTTGTATTCCTTTTTGCCTGCTTCATTTACTCCATTTTTATATTTTCTCCTTTCATCAATTAAATTCAGTATTTCTTCTGTTACCCAAGGGTTTCTACTAGCCCTCGTCTTTTTACCTATTTGATCCTCTGCTGCCTTCACTATTTCATCCCTCAAAGCTACCCATTCTCCTTCTACTGTATTTCTTTCCCCCATTCCTGTCAATTGTTCCCTTATGCTCTCCCTGAAACTCTGTACAACCTCTGGTTTAGTCAGTTTATCCAGGTCCCATCTCCTTAAATTCCCCTTTTTGCAGTTTCTTCAGTTTTAATCTACAGTTCATAACCAATAGATTGTGGTCAGAGTCCACATCTGCCCCTGGAAATGTCTTACAATTTAAAACCTGGTTCCTAAATCTCTGTCTTACCATTATATAATCTATCTGATACCTTTTAGTATCTCCAGGGTTCTTCCATGTACACAACCTTCTGTTATGATTCTTAAACGAAGTATTAGCTATGATTAAGTTATGCTCTGCGCAGAATTCTACCAGGCGGCTTCCTCTTTCATTTCTTAGCACCAATCCATATTCACCTACTATGTTTCCTTCTCTCCCTTTTCCTACTGATGAATTCCAGTCACCCATGACTATTAAATTTTCATCTCCCTTCACTACCTGAATAATTTCTTTTATCTCATCATACATTTCATCAATTTCTTCATCATCTGCAGAGCTAGTTGGCATATAAACTTGTACTACTGTAGTAGGTGTGGGCTTCTTGTCTATCATGGCCACACTAATGCGTTCACTATGCTGTTTGTAGTAGCTTACCTGTCACCTATTTTTTTATTCATTATTAAACCCACTCCTGCCATACCCCTATTTGATTTTGTATTTATAAACCTGTATTCACCTGACCAGAAGTCTTGTTCCTCCTGCCACCAAACTTCACTAATACCCACTATTTTAACTTTAACCTATCCATTTCCCTTTTTAAATTTTCTAACCTACCTGCCCGATTAAGGGATCTGGCATTCCACGCTCCGATCCGTAGAACGCCAGTTTTCTTTCTCCTGATAACGACGTCCTCCTGAGTAGTCCCTGCCCAGAGATCTGAATGGGGGACTATTTTACCTCTGTAATATTTTACCCAAGAAGACGCCATCATCGTTTAATCATACAGTAAAGCTGCATGCCATCGGGAAAAATTATGGCTGTAGTTTCCCCTTGCTTTCACCCGTTCGCAGTACCAGAACAGCAAGGCCATTTTGGTTAATGTTACAAGGCCAGATCTGTCAATCATCCAGACAGTTGGCTCTGCAACTACTGAAAAGACTGCTGCCCCTTTTCAGGAACCACACGTTTGTCTGGCCTCTCAACAGATACCCCTCCGTTGTGGTTGCACCTACGGTACGGCTATCTGTATCGTTGAGGCATGCAAGCCTCCCCACCAACGGCAAGGTCCATGGTTCATGGAGGGGGGGGGGAACATAAATGTATTAGAAGATAAGATTATTCAAATGAGTTATATTTTGGTCTGTATTCATCCTAATATATCTATAGCAACTGTGTGTAGGAAACTTTTTTATGTCCACACTTAGTTCTACTGCATGGTGGTCTGACAAAGCACTTATAATAACAGAAGATGTAAGATTGTAAAGACGAATACCAGTGATTATGTTATCTATTGCAGACTGGCATGTTTCAGTCTCCCTGGTTGCAGTGTTTATCAGGTATCTTACATTATATTCAAGCAGAGTATTCTTGAATTGTCTAGTGTGTAAACATAAATGTATTAGAAGATAAGTTACACACTAGACAATTCAAGAATACTCTGCTTGAATATAATGTAAGATACCTGATAAACACTGCAACCAGGGAGACTGAAACATGCCAGTCTGCAATAGATAACATAATCACTGGTATTTGTCTTTACGATCTTACATCTTCTGTTATTATAAGTGCTTTGCAGACTACCATGCAGTAGAACTAAGTGTGGACATAAAAAAGTTTCCTACACACAGTTGCTATAGATATATTAGGATGAATACAGACCAAAAATAAATCATTTGAATAATATGCTAAGGAATGTGGATTGGAGCAGTGTTCTAATGACACTTCATAGTTAGGCAAATTCTCAAGTGAACTATTCTACATTCTTAACCAAGCCTGCCCATTAATAAAAAGGAGAATTCAATCACATGTTGTAACCCGAAACTGGATATCAAGTTCAGTCACTGAGGCTAGAGAAAAACTAAGATGGTATGAGTAAGCTATGTTAAATGACTTGAGCAATAAAAAATTAAAAGAAGAGTTCAAAAAGTATCAGAAATACTATGTAGACCTCCTAATTTCGGAAAAACAGAAACATTTTGAAAGTGTCATTCAGAGCTCAAATAATATCTCCCAAACATCATGGTCACTAGTAAATAGAGAAATAGGTAAATCTGAGAAACATAGAACTGAAAATCACTTGCTGATAAACTGCACAATAGAAACTGATCAGAATAAGATAGCAGATATATTTAACAATTACTTTGCCTCTGTTGGCTCCAGCATAAACAATCAGCTTAAAAATCATAAATACAAATTCAGAGGAACACCAGTGTCAGGAAGTATATTTTTGATGCCAACAAGTAAAGAAGAAATAATTAAAATAGTGAGTAGCTTAAAGAATTCCCATGCAGCATGATATGATGGTCTTAGTCTGGACACTCTTAAGAAATGTATACATAAAATTGCATCACTTTTATCAACAGTTATTAACTCTCATATGGAAGATGGTCTATTTCCAGATGAGTTGAAAATTGCTTGAGTTGTGCCTATTTTTAAAAAAGGAAACAGGAATCTAGTAGAAAACTTTCGACCCATTTCTGTTCTTTCAATAATATCCAAAGTCTTTGAGAAAGTAATATACATAAGAATCTGGAACTTCCTGGTATGTAAAAAAGTGATTTCTAAGGCGCAGTATGGGTTTGTCAAGGGGTCGTCCACCATTACAGCAGCATCCAACTTAATCGAAGGTGTCACTCAAGCAATAGATTATAAAGAACATGTATGTGGCATCTTTCTGGACTTACAAAAATCATTTGACTGTGTTGATACGACCATATTGCTGGAAAAACTGTGAAACTATGGCATTCGAGGCACAGCCCATAACCTGATGAGGTCCTACTTGACAAATAGGAAGCAGTTTGTGTCTATTAGCACTACAGAGGGAGCATACAAATCAAACACCACTAACATAAATTTTGGTATTTCACAAGGGTCAATATTAGGACCACTTCTTTTTATTATTTATGTTAATGAAATTCAGTCCATAACAAACCATGCAACAGCTATCTTATACACAGATGATACCACGTTAATATGCTGCAATCCAAGCTATTCACAGCTCAAAGTGGAATACAATACTGCAGCAGGCTTAATTCTGCAGTATTTTAATGAAAACAAACTAAAATTAAACACAAATATATCTGTCTATATTGAATTTGATCTTGGGAGGCAAAAAACTCATGAAAACCAAATCTTAATGGGTGATGAATACATTAAAAAACAATACTCGACCAAATTTCTTGGCTTGACACTTGATACAGAGTTAAACTGGTCTGATCATGTGAATGATATTTGCAAAAAGCTAAGTACTACCACATATGTCCTAAGAAAACTGAGACCTATTTGTAACATCACCACTCTGAGGCAAATATATTTTGCACTATTTGAATCCCATCTAAGCTATGGGATGGAGGTATGGGGATCCAGCAGTAAAGGTAATATGGAAAATGTACTTATCTTCCAAAAGAAGGCACTAGAATTATGGGAAAGAAATGTGCCAGGGAGTCCTGCAGAAATTTGTTTAAAGAATTTAACATACTAACTGTGCATAACCTGTATGTGCTGAAGATAATCATTGTGGCAGTAAATAGTAACAAAACACTTAATAAAGAAATACACGATCACAACACTAGAGGTAGAGAGAGACCCCACATCATCTCTCATAGAACAACACTTTATGAGAAAAGCCCTAACTATGCAGGCATAAGACTATTGAATTGCTTCCATCCTAATATCTCCAAATTGCCCATTACAAAACTAAAAATGAAATTAAAATTATGGCTCCCAAACAATCCTGTATATTCAATAGATGAGTTTCTAGATTTAGTAAACTCGTATGATGGAAGACCATCCATCTCAAAAAATATGTAATCTCAGATCTTAGACTGTGCCACAAACTGTAAATATTTGATCTCAGATCTGAATACTGTGTCACAACCTGTAAATTCCTTAATCTAAGTGTGGCAATAACAATTTTTTATGTATAGTCTATATATGTAACTCTGTTTTCTCAACTACATTTAGAAAAAGTTGTGTAGATAAAAGTGCCAGACAATAATATATAACCCTAGTAAGTAAGGTTCTAACTTGTCCAGAAGACTGGAACAAAAAAAACTTTTTCGGTTATCAGTTGATGTAGGATCAAAATAAATAAATAAATAAATTCTCTATAGAACCGACAATAATTTGTTTGATGCTCCCTTCTTCCTTATGATTGCTTAATACAGTCTAGTGCCCTAATGACTCTGAACAGGAGCAATTATCAATGGTTCTAGGTGAATATCACACTTTTCATTTGCTTTCCAACTGCTCACCTCCTTACTAACCATTGGAGAGAACATAAGTTTCAGAGCGATATTGTCATAATTTTGATACCTGCCACCTCCCAGTTTGGTCCTAATGAGTCTCTTCACTATAAAAGCATGTAAAAAAACCACACATGGTCTAAAATAAAGTACCAGTAGTGAAAAAATTTGAGAATGTTACAAAATTCTAGGTTGGCTAAGTTTTGCAACTTCTGCTAAGCTTCTGAATGCAAAATTGCCAAATGATATTGTCAATTCTAAATGCAAGGGAGACACGGAAACTGGAAATAAGAATGACGTACAAAAATGATCAGTCACCAAAAGTAAAAGTAGATGTATAAAGTGGAAAGTAGAATAGAAGCTGTCAAAGAAACCACAATAAAATAATTTTATACGGATGTGTGGTATCTGTTCCTCAGGACATGTCTGAAAGAGTAGACACCGTGTAGAATCTGTGGTTGTGATACTTATTATGTATACGGATGGTGGAGGGGGTTGAAAGGAAAGGGAACAGGAGGAAATACAAATAGTGGCTGCATTGGGACTTAATGTGGAATTGCAGTGATGTATGAAAATGTGTGTTGGACTGTACATTGAACCCAGGACCTCCTGCTTACTATGCAGTGGCATTAAGCACTGCAACACACCAGACACAGTGTTCATCACAAATGCATGGACTATCTTGCTACATTCCCTGGCAAACTCATTCGCACCCAGCATCTTGTATCTGCAGTCCCTGTTCATGTCCTCCAGACTCACTAATTTTCCACAGGAGGTAGGATATTATCCACAATCTTTGGTGAGAATGCACATTTATGTTTGACCTCTTGCGGGAATTTAAACTTAGTGAGTGCCAAGGACACGAACAGGGACTACAGATAGATGGCACCTTTGAGTCCCAGTCTCCCACACATTTTCGCTCATTGCTGCTGATTCTGCATAAAGTCCTGATGCTGCTGATATCATCAGTTCCTCCCCTTCCCTTTCCTTTCACCTTGCTCCACCTTAAATTTGCATAACAATAAAATATGCCTTGACAGGTAAAAGATGGAACAGAACAGAAAAAGACCTGCAAGGAAGAACAGTAATGAGGAGGACAATATAAATTGCTAACTGGCCATTCATATTTAATTTTACATGGCTTTCCTTAAAAACTTCAAACAAATGACAATTGTGTGTCTTCAAAATCACTGCTGATTACCTCTGTTACACTTGTCCAAATGAACCGTATAGTATTCTTCACTGATGATATCTCTAACATTCTGTTCTACCTGAGCCTACTGGCTCATGGAACTCAAAATATGTCAGTTAAAAATAAATTTCCTGAAGCTACCATCCACATAAATAAAATTTATTCTCATTTTGCATCTGATATGGTCTTAATAACCAGGTCATCTGCCTACTAGGAGATTGTGTCTTAGGCAATTTCTACAGGTTCTTCCAGCTGTAATTTAGTTCCACAACTGTGTATTTTGTACTTGGTTGTGTCTAAGTTCTGTTTGGTTATTAAGAAAACACTAACACATATATAGAATCTTCACTAGATATGTATTAAATTTACAACCTTAAACTGCTTCCTATCACCATTTAGTGCAGTGTAAAAGAACACCTCACAATGTCAAAAATCCTCTGTGTCCCAGCATCACAGAGCTACACCACTGATCAATTGAACCGTTATTCAGTGATGTCTTAAATGTCCTCACCATTACTAAAATGTTGTGACAAAAGCTACTTTTTTCCATGTACAGTGGAAGAAGTAGTAATCACTGGTTGCCAAATTAAACCTTTAACTGCTCTGGATGTGTTAACGCCCGTGCCTTTGTACCTGTCCTGTGTGCTCCGAAAGTGTTTACACGAGCCACAAGTTCTTCTATCTTGTACTCTGAACATGTTTACATGTAGACACGTTCAGAGTACCAGGTAGGACTGTTGGTGTGCATAAACACATTCAGAGCACACAGGGACAGGTACAAAGGCATGTGCATTAACACGACCGGGGCAGTTAAAGGGTTAAGGGTGTACAGAAGATGCCCAACAACATCTATTCATTCTTATCAAGCTTTATTTCATTTCTTGTGGCATTATGTGAACAAAAATTATTACACAGCAAAACCATGCAAGGACTTAATAGGCCATGTGACATGCTTTGAACTGGTATTAGTAACTCCTACAATATTTCACTGTGCACTGTTGAAATGATCATTGTGATTCACTCCATAAATATGCTTTTCCTGTCCCAAAAATGGTAATTGTAATCTACTATGAAGTGAGCAGCTTTGAAATAATCAGCACTATTGATTGACAATGCTATCACTCCTAACATTTTCTCTGTACATTACACAAAAATGTCTGGAGGTTAAAGGGTTTGCCTTTCTTACTCTGACAAAATTGACTGTGTAGTTTTCACAGTTGTAAGATTTGTGATAGCAGAAGCCATTCCAAATTTAAGCCACACAAAGCACAATATTGTAGTGCATACTGACCCAAACCCCATGTCACACATATACTCATACGTGTTCATCAACAAAATTGAAGCTACATTTTCAAAGGTATTTGGTATTTCAAGGTTCAGTTATTTGGCAATATCAATAGTATCATTCCTAAATAACAATTCACGATTAATTCACGATTAATTTATTATACATTCTTGCAACAGAAATGACTTTCTGTATTTCATTCTATATAATTATATAAAGTGAATTATCAATGTGACTGTTGTAATCATTTATATTTTTTATTTCAGAATGTTTTAAGAAGAGACAGCAATATTATTATTGTGCATCAGCTTCTTCTTGTTGTAGCTGTGAAACAGGCAGGTTAGGGCTCCACGTCTGCTAACTGTGTGCAACTGTACCACAGGAGGCAGCCAAGCTAACAGGTCAGTTCTTCCCAAAAGGTCAGTATCACATTTAGTGTGTTTAATTTCTTATTATAGCTACAGGACACTTAAAGTCTCTTTCTCTGCTGATGCAATAGACATTTCCTGCAGATGGTCTCATACCCAAATCAATGATAAAAATTTGCATTGACCCAATGTAATGCTGCAGTGTTGATGTATTTTACATCTTTGGTATTGTTTAGTAAATGAAGCCTGTACTTTTGTATTCAGTGGTTGGCCGTATTTACATGTCTAGCCTCCATCAAACACTGATGTACACTGTGTCATATTTAACAAAGCACATGCCTTCTTCACATGTGCAAAAGTTGGTTTTTCACTAAATCTCAGCAATCAAAAACACCACTGTAAAGAAACACAGTGTTATCTAACTTTCTATAATTAGGCACACACACACACACACACACACACACACACACACACACACACACACACACACACACACACACACAAACTCACCGCAGTTTTTTTTTTTTTTTTTTTTTTTTTTTTTTTTTTTTTTTTTTTACATAAATTTAGTGACTCAATCACAAAGTCCTACTTCTTCACTGCCTCCTCCACTCCCTTTTTCTTTGCTTGAGAAGATAATTACCTAATAACTGTTCCCATGGCCATATGCAGCTAAACTTAGGGAAGCTAGAGTTTAATGCATCATAGACATCTTTGCTGTTATAGCTGCAGCTATGAAATGAGTTGTATCAAGATCATTGTTGATGATTCCACTCCTGACCCTGTAATGTTGATATGCTACTTACTAGCTTGTCATTCCTCGCAATTCACTACCTGTGTATGTTTAAATTTGTCTTTATTTCATTTAAAGTTCAGTATCAATAATAACAAAGATTAATAGTCAATGCACAGCAAAGTTGCTGGTCCAAGTCATCTAGGGTGTGTGTACACTAAGACTGAATGAAAATTATAAAACAAGGTAAACACATAATAAATGTGTGTATAGGTTTTCCAATATTATGACCAATCACAATACCATAAGGTGAATTAACATAACACTTGATAAGAGTGCAGATGGTTACTGAAAAAGTAAACATTTCAGAAATACTCTGTGAAGTGAGGAGTCTTGTGAGAGAGGGAACTATGTTACTTTGAGAAGAAATGGAAATAAATAGGGTTTTCTAAGACATTGTATTAAGATCTTATTTGTACAATAAAGGGTTAACTTTTTCCTTCCTAACTTTTTGTCACATACTTTGTGCAAAAGGAAAAATGTAAAGTTTAATGTAAATAGGAATGTAAATAGGAACAAATACAACAATTAAAAAAAAAAAAGTTATACACACATATCAAAAAGTTTTATCCTGGTTGATATACTGTTGGCCAACTGTAAATCGTGTAATCAGCCTTCCATTTCAACAAAAAAAAACGATTTCATTAAACTCCAAGAAGAACTAGAGAAATGTATGGAATTAGTGGAACAAGGTCTTTTAACTTCAGGGTTGATCAGGTCTTTTGTGTGGGAAAAATATTTCCTCAAGAAGTTTAGTCATATAAGGATAATCAGCCACTGGGTCTATTCTTGTTTTGGAGCAATGACCTGGCACTTTTTTGAAGAGTTCCAGCCCATGTCACTCTTCCATTGTCTACCAAATTTTAGAGCACCAATTTTCCTACTGTTAATGGTAACACCATTTCCTACAACACAACTCCTAACTATTTTATTGTTCAGCTACTGAAAATTCCTGAAATTTTCTGTTGTCCTTGGAATGACCTTAAATGGGTTTATGACTCTAGCATTTTTCACAAATTCACACCACTGGTCAGCTGTGTATATATGATCTGTTTTTCAGATTTTCTTTTTTATTGTGTCAGAATCTTGGCCAGTGCATAAACAGGTACATCCAGGAACAAGGAAATAATGATGAATGGTGTCATAGAGTCCTTTGAAAATGAGAGTACACATCAAACATGGTATTGCATTTTGTTTTTTGTCCAGAGCAAGATCTGAAAAAAAAATCAACTTTCTTTTATAATGAATATTTGAGGGATCACTCTGCACTTTTATGATACATGATGCATTTTCTCATGAACTGCGTGACGCAATATCATCTGGCCACAAGCACATAATACCTGAAATGGAGTTGCATATGTAGAAGCCAAGTTGCATACCCACTACCTGTCTTATGTAGCACAATGTCTCTCTTTGAATTTTAGGTCTCAGCAGTGATTATTGTAAATCATAAGTGATTACAGAGCAGTCACAATCATTACTGGAACAAGCCTTTGTGTTTTACCTCAACATAGCATATGCTTTGTCAGATCAAAGTTGATGTAGCCTGACATCCAAAGGTATATCATTGTTTGGAGTAGCACTGTACTCATCATAAGTTTTGCATGTGTCTGTATGTGGTAACTTGAAGCTTATAAAAACTTTGCACTGATAATTTTATTATATGCTCAATATTTTACACATAAAACTCATGTTTGTAGGAATTCTCCTCCATAGATATGGTGCATTTCACATTTACAATGTACACTGAAGTGTACTCATAAGGTAAGGAACGAGGGGGTTCTCCATAAAATTGATGAGGATAGGAATATATGGAATACCCTGACAAGATGGAGGTACATGATGATAGAACGTCATTAAGCCAGCAGGAAATAACTTCCATGGTACTAGAGGGAGCTGTAGAGAGTAAAAACTCTACAAGAAAACAGAGAGTGGGACATCCAGAAAATAACTGAGGATGTAGGTAGCAAATGATACTCTAAGATGAAGAGGTTGGTAAAGGAGAAGAATTCATGGTGGGCCATATTAAATCAGTCAGAAGACTGATGACACAGAAACGTACGCCTAACCTGTATTGTCTTTCCATGAATAATGGAATCTGTATTTCTGCAACTTTAAAATATAGCCTCGAACAGTATCCAACCTGGTAGGTTTTCTGCATCTTATCTATACATGGCATGCGGAGATATGATGTTTTAATTTCATCAGTATTTTCGTCCCTAATTAATCTTCATGAACATTAAACACTTTCCTGTCCCTCTAGCTGATGATGCCCTTTTCTGTGATGGTGCAAAAATTGCTCAAAATGTTTCTAAAACATACATTGTGTTTTGTTACAGTCACCAATGTTCCCCTGTAAGCAAATGACAGCTTTCTTCTGAACACTCCTACATCATGTTTTTTTTAGTGTAGCTCCTACAGTAGCCCTTATGCTCAGCAAGGCCTCTGAGATTTTTATTCTGAATATTTTAGTCCTGCAGCTTGTAAAACTCACAAAATAATTATGTTTCAGAAACTTCATGTAACATTAAATAGCTGCTCCAGCTGAAGTTAGATCCATCAGATTTTTTTTTTATTTTATTTTATTTTTTTTTTTTTGCCCAGTCACATCCAGGTCCTTATTGCTTTACTGTTACTTACTTACTGGTTTTATCACTCACATATTCATGTCCACTGCTTCTTTCCCCTTCACATCTGCTGTCATTCATTTATGCAGATTATGATTGCATTTTTACCACCTTTTCAACATTTTCTGATACTCAATGATCCATATTTCTCTCACTATTTTAAAACATTGTTACCAGAAGTGCAACTTACAAACACAGAAGTATGACATACCATGTTCATTGCAATGAAGAGACAAAATGCAAATTAAGTTTAAAACTGAACAGGAAGAGGGATATAGAAGCCACAATTATATTTTGGAACAATATGTTATTCCCATATAAGTGATAAACCAATCTGTAACAGTTCTATGTTGGTACATCTGCAGCTCACACAGTAGACAACATCATTATGTAGCACAGCCCTTCATCGCATTCAAAATGATACATTCAAGGATTTAGGACAACTGCTGCAGAAAGGGCAGCAGCTGTGCTACGTGGTTCTAGTTCAAAGGATAGATGCAAGGTGTCAACAAATATTGGAAAGAGCCAAAGCCCAGTATTTAATTTTTTGTGGCATGGCTCCCTCTCACACTACACACCTCAATTTTTCCTAACTAAAGTCACAACAAACACAGCCTACTATGACAATATGGAAGAGGTGACTTATCAAGCTTATACTCAGCTAATATTGACAGTGGAGTTCAACTTACCTGGGGTCAAATTCCTGTAATTACTTTTAGGAAGTGTTCACTTTCTTTCAGCCTTTAGATTGTTCACAAATATTGCTGCTCAAAGAAGATTCCCGCAGTAGTAGGAAATTATTAACTAAACGTGGAATGTTAATAATAAGGTTTAGTGATTTGTCCCTTTGATGTTGATGTACCTTAATTCAGATATTACTTGACCCTTAGAGTACCAGGAAGGTAGGGATGAGGTGTTTCTTAAGGTGGTATATCTTTGATGATTTCTAGTAGAGGAATTCTTGGCAGATTGATCAAGAGGCCATTTGTGCTAAATCTCAAATAAGAAAAATATGAACTATTTGTAATCTGGAAGACAGCTACACCTCAGTTACAATTATAGTACAGAGAATACCTCAAAGTATGAAAGTACATAATTGTGACAGGCTAAAATGACGTATTCCAATCTCTGAAAACAAAATTACAACCACATGGCCTGCTGTGAAAAAAATATGAGAACAGAGAGTGTGTATTCAACATATTATACCTCTTCTTAGAGAAAATGAAAATCTCAAGTTATCAACCAAAGTTATGTAGTTTACTGATTCTTTTAATCATTTTGTACATCAAGTACATTATAGTATTGGACAGGTCACATTTCTGGAACTTACTACAGACATTCAAAGCAGCCAAAGTTAATCATGTATATTAAATATGACACTAAGTACAAAAAAAATTGCAAACAAGTTTACATATGCACAGATAATTTTCATCACAGCAGACAGTAGTTGTCATGCATCTGTTCAGTCCACTCCTGAAGCATCTTTTCTCGTTTTAACATCACAAGGTAGTTTCTTATAGAGCTTGGTTGCTGTTTGGTGTGGTCCATCTTCTTTAGTTCTTTATTTGAATATTGGGCATATACAATGAGCAAGCAGTAAAGGAAACCAAAGAAAAATCTATAAAGTGAAATTAAGTTGAGGCTGAAGAATTTAAAATCCAGACATCTGCAGACGGCACTCTAATTCTGTCAGAGAAAAAATGACTTTGATGAATAGCTGAATAGCATGAATTGAAAAGATGTTACAAGATCCACATGAACAACAGTAAAATAAGGGCACTTAAAGGTGTTAGAATTAAATCAGGTGCTGCTGAGGGAGCTATAAAAGGAATTAAAACTAAAAATAGAAGATGAGTGTGTTACTTCAGCAACAAATAAATGACACTGGCCAATCAGAGGATATAAAATGCAAATCAGCAAAACCAACATAGGATGTCTGAAAAAAGATACATTTGTTAATGTAGAATAAAAGTTTAAATACATGAAATGTACTCACAGATGTGATTACAAACAACCATTAGCTGTATAAGGAATGTCAACAATGAAATCTATTGTGGACTGGAACCCAAGCAAGGATTTTCTGCATTATGTAAGTGGTAATCTTAACCACTTTGGCTTCCTGTGCAGGACTCATACCCAGATCCAAGCTTCCATATGTCATCAATCTTGTGCTGAATGTTGTACTCACACACATACCATGTAGTGGTAATACCTGTACAGGGGAGGACATTTTAATTGAAAGTCAGTGAATGCTATCAGCAGAGAAATACGATATTACAATGCATGTGTTGTTAAGAAGAATGATGCATTGGTCCTTTGGACACACATGCATTCATGCATGTGGTTGTTCATATTTGCAACATCAAATAAATTTCACGTATTTCATAACGGCTGAAGTTGCTGCTGTAAGTTTTCCTTGAGACATACTTGCATATCTGAGGGAACATTATATTGTTCTTCATAACAACACAAGCACCACAATATCATATAAATTTAAATCTTAGGAAATCTTTTCTGAGCACATTTGTCTGGAGTGCAGCCTTGTATAGAAGTGAAACTCTAATAATAAGCAGTTCAGACAAAAAGAAAATAACAGCTTTTAAAACGTAAACCTACAGGAGAAAGCTAAAGATTAGAAGGGTAGATCATGTAACTAATGAGAATGTACTGAATCAAATTGAGGTAAAAAGAAATTTATGGCACAACCAGAGTAAAGAATGAGATATACTGATGCGGAACCTCTTGATGCATCAAGGGGTTGTCAATGTGCTAATTGCGCAAAATGCAGGGAGGGAGGGGGTGGAGGGATGGTGGTCTGTAGCAGGAGTATCCATGCAGATATGTGCACATTACAGACTACTGGGGATAGGTGCATAGATGCATTAAATAAGTCTTTGATCTGAAGACCAAAATGACAACATCACAGATTATTATATATTGCCCATTCATCAAAAATTAAATGTTTTGTTCAAATGGATTTTGCAGCCACATGTGCAAATGATAAAATCACATTTTCCCATATGCAGAACTGTCATTGCTGTTTTTTAGATCTCTATGACAAGTTGTGGTTGTTAAGTTATTTTAAGAGATTAAGTATAACATTCGTAATATCATATAAGTCTTACTGATCACAACCCTCTGGTTCAGGCAAATGAGTTACAAAAGTAATATTTGAGCTTTAATGTACAAACAGAGAAATTTCACTCGACAAGTAGTGCTTCATCATTTATATCTTATTTAGACAGGGAGACTGATTACATTATATGTTTTCATAAAAGATGTCCATAAGGTGGAGAGCTTATTTATAAAATGTAGGAAACTTGAGATATCTCTGAAGATTCTAAATTCACAATATTACACTGAACAGATAAGTGAATCCAGTAATATTAGTAAAACATTATGAAAGAGGATTTTAGTAAGGCATACAAAGAAAATTGATGAATCAACAGCACAAATAATTTCATCCGAAACAAGTAATTCAATTTTGTCCTAATGGATGTAACAGAATGTGAGATAATGAAAATAAGAAAACAAAGTAATAGGAGCTTTTCTACATCTGGCTAAGGCCTTTGATTCAGTGATCATGGAATAATTTTATCCACATTAGAAACTTATCACATAATAGGAGCGGCAGCAAATTTTTTAAGTTCGTATCTCCATGACAGAAGACAGTGTGCAAATGTACATTATGAAAACGAAGGTAAGATCCTAATAATAAAACAGAAATACATAACTCAGCTATGAAGTCCCCCCAGGGAAGTATCCTTGGCAATGTTTATTTCTTGTACATATTTATGACATAACACAGCCACAAGATTCAAAGCTAGTGAACTACAAATACAAATGTTTTATTCCAGCGTTGAGCATTTTTACATGCAATTGGTGTCATCAGTGTATACACAATAATAATCATCGACATGACAAATGTTATTAACTACAATATAATAACCCAGGACGGATGCAATACATATTTGTGCAAATGTAAATAACAACAAGAAGTTTCCTAATTGATCAATTACAAGATAAATGAACTACATAGTTCAGTGAATGACAAATAAATAATCCAACAGATAATTAACAATAAGTACATGAAACAATAATAAAATAGTTGCACAGTGTGGCATAAGTATAGTTTGCAGTTAATTTATAGTTCATTCTCATAAGCAAAGTGCGTCATTTGCCACATACTCAAGGAACTCTTGAGCAGAGTTAATTACTTTACTTTTGATCCACCTTGAAAGACTAGTTTTAAATTTATTCACTGGCACGGTGTAGGCATTTTCAGGTAATTTGTTGAAGTAGGCAGGACCAAGATGTGTAGCTGTTGTGTCTCTTTGCAAGCCTAGCATATGGCATATTAATGGTATGTCCACTTTTTATGTTATGGTCATGAACTGTTCTCCTTAAGTCAAGTCAGATTCTCAGATTCTCTTTAATGAAGACAAGGAAGTTGTAAATATACAGGCCAGGCACTGTCATTTATCTCGACAAGATTCACAAGGGCTAAATTCCGCTATTCACCTTATGGCTTTCTTTTGCCATTAAAACCGTAATTTTGAGACTATGCAATTGCCCCATAATTGTATTCCATAACTCAGGTGCGAATAGAAGAATGCAAAATATGCATACAACAGAAGTTCTTTACTGACACTGCTCCTCAGCTGACACAGCAGATATATGGCACGTGCCAATTTGCCACATATCTTCCCTGTGTGAGTATCCCAGATGAGCTTTTAATCTATATGAAATCCTAATAATTTTACTGTTTTGTTACCATGACTGGGAGCATTCAGGTTGAATACAGCAGCTTCAGTTTTACTATCTTTCTTCTGCAGTACATTTGCCTCAAACCAAGTAATGCACCTCTCCATTGCCACTGCCATGCTGTGTTGCACATTTTCAAGATTGGTATCACATGTGGTGAGTGTTGTGTCATCAGCATGTAGCACTGCATACACGATACAACTGCAGGTAAATCATTTATGTAAATAATGAGAAAGAAAGGTCGAAGAACAGATCCTTGAGGTACCCCCTTTACAACTGGGAGACATTCTGACATCAGATTATTTACCTTAACAAACCTTTTTCTGTTATCCAAGTATGACTGCATTAGGCATAGAGCATTCTCTCTCATTCCTTAGTGGTAGTTTTTTTATGATAGATTGTGGGAGACCATATCAAAAGCTTTCCTAAGGTCCAACAATGTTGCACAGATATCGTTATTTTCAGAAAAATTGTATGTTTTTGCTACCATACTCTCAACTGCTTAGACTGTAGAAAGGCTGGATCTGAAACTATACTGTGAGGAAGAGAGTATATCATTAAGTTCAAAATATTGATTCATCTGGTTATTCAAGCAGAATTCTATTAATTATCATATTATGGGTATAAGCGATATTGGTCGACAGTTACCTGGTGATGCTGTATCTCCTTACTTATGTACTGGTTTAACTACAAATATTGTTAAACATTCTGAATAATAACTTTCATTTTCAATATTGTTGAGTATTTTAGTCAATGATCTGAAGTACTTAATACCATAATTTGAGAGACCATAGTAATCCTCTGCTCTAGAATTACTATTAATCCACTTACATTAATATAAGGGGCATTCAAATGAAACCCGCTCACTAGCATAAAGTAAGGCTAATAACTTTACTAACTAAAAAATGCAGATTTACACAGTAAACATAATCAAAATTATTCGCCAAAACTGTTGGCACATTATCCCATTGAGACACTCACATATTACTTTACAGAAAACTGCAATACAACATCTTCTCAGCAATGACAGTGCACATATTAAACCACTTACATTAACAATACATGAAGAATGCAAGAAAAAGATTTTGTCACATCAAGCAATATGTCACAAAAAACAACATATACTCTATACAAAAAAAGTCGCTCACACAAACAGATAGGAATACAACAATAAAATCACTCTACATCAGAAATTATAAACTAAATGACAGTCATTTTTTGTATACTCACTCAAATGATATGGAGAAACAAGAGATAAGAGAACTGCACATGAAGAAATATGTCTCCAAAATACAACATCACTACTATTCAACAAACACAACTCAAATATCTCAACTGGACACAGACACTACGACACAAAGCATTCACATGACAGAACTCTCCTACACAGTATTTACACAAGACAAAATAAAAACTGCATAAATCAAACTACATGAAAAATCAAGAAAGAAGATTTCCAAACATAAAGAGAGAAGATGAACTTTCACAAATAAAGAATCTATACAACACAAACATTCTTCCAAATACACCTCAATACACTGACACAAAACATGCAATGGAGGATATGTAATGATCACTGGGACCTACAAAGCCATTAGCTGCATCTTAAGATTGATACATATTAGGTAATGACACCTACCACTGAGTGTTCTCTAAATGAGCGAACATGAATTTAGCTCGAGAGTAAATGACATAAGCAATTGTGAACTTTGACGAATAAAGTAAATAACTGAAACAGATGAAAATATCACTAAGAAAACATGACTAATACAGCTCACTATATGGTAAGTTCATGGATGGATTAAAGTATCGGACACCTTGATATAGTAACGGATTACAATTTATTATGTATACAATTCTGGCATATCTTAGTTTGCAAACGAAAATAGGAAAAAAAGCCTAATAAACCTAAACATTTTAGTTCCTATTATGTCAGTATACAAGTTTGCCAGAAAACTCTCTATGTGGAAAAAATTCATTGTTACCATGTTTCCAGAAACATTTTATACACTACTTATACAAATGACATGAAGAAGCAAGAGAGAAAAGAACCGCACATGAGGAAATATGTCTCCAAAATACAACATTAATACTATTAAACAAACACACTACAAATATCTAAACTGGACACAGACACAACAACACAATGCATTCATACTACAGAACTCTCTTACACAGTATTTACACAATACAAAATTAAAAACACCAAAAATGAAATTACATGAAGAATCAAGAAAGAAGATTTCCAAACATGAAGAGAGAAGATGAACTTCCACAAACAACGACTCTATACAACACAACAAAGCTTCCAAATACACTTCAGTACACTGACACAAAACATGCAATGGAGGATATGTGACGGTCACTGAGACTAACAAAGCCATTAGCTGCTTCTTAAAATTGATTCATATTCGGTGATGACGCTACCACTGAGTGTTGTCTAGATGAACGAAAATGAGTTTATTTCAAGAGTATTTGACATATTAAATTGCGTACTGTGATGAATAAAGTAAATAACTGAAACAGATGTAAAGATGTTACTAATAAAACATGACAATTATAGCATACCATACGCAGCTTACCATATGCTAAGTTCATGGATGGATTAAAGTATCAGCCACCTCAGTATTGAAACAGAGTACCATTTATGATGTATTTAATTTTGTCATATATTAGTTTACAAATGAAAATGGGAAAGAAACCCAATAAACCTAAACTTTTGAATTCCTATTATTGCAGTATACAAGAAGGCCAGAAAACTCTCTACGTGGATAAAATACAATGTTACCATTTCTCCAGAATCAGATATGCAAGCTGTTAATTATTGAGAATGTTCAGTGACTGAACAAATCCACTCTATATCACCAGATACATATAGAACTCCATGTCTGATATAAAAATGCCAGAGCACACTACACCACATATCCTCCATACACACACGTATATTTCTCTACAGGTAACTGCAATACACCACCTTTCCAACACTCACAGACCACATATCAAACCACTTACATCAACACTGTATGAAGAATGCAGAAAGAAGATTTGGTCTCACGAAGAAATATGACTCTACAAAACAATATATACGCTATACAAAAAACCCACTCACACATACAGATCAGAACACAGCATTAGATCATTCTACATATGAAAATATATACCCAATGACACTCATTTTACACACTACTTACACAAATGACTTGAAGAAACAATGGAGAGAGAAGAGAACCACAAATAAAGAAACGTGTCTCCGAAATACAACATTAATACTATTCAAAAAACTCACTTCAAATATCTCAACTGGACACAGACACAACAACACAATGTCTTCATACTACAGAACTCTCTTACACAGCAAGTACACAATACAAAATTAAAAACACAAAATGAAATTACATGAAGAATCAAGAAAGAAGATTTTCAAACATGAAGAGAGAAGATGAATTTCTATAAACAACGACCCTATACACCACAAACAAGCTTCCAAATACACTTCAGTACACTGACACAAAACATGCAATGGAGGATATGTAACGGTCATTGAGACCTGCAAAGCCATTAGCTGCATTTTAAAATTGAGACATATTAGGTGATGACACCTACCACTGAGTGTTCTCTAAATGAAAGAACATGAATTTATTTCTAGAGTATTTCACATATTCCATTGCGTACTGTGATGAATAAAGTAAATAACTGAAACAGATGATAAGATGTTACTAAAAATAAATGACTAATATAGCTTACCATATACAGCTTACCATATGCTAAGTTCATGGTTGGATTAAAGTATTGGACACCTCGGTATTGAAATGGAGTACCATTTATGATGTATACAATTCTGGCATATATTAGTTTACAAATGAAAATGGGAAAGACCTAATAAATCTAAACTTTTGAATTCCTATTTTTGCAGTATACAAGTGTGTTAAAAAACTCTCTGCATGGATAAAATAAAATGTTACCATATTTCCAGAAGCAGATATGCAAGCTGTTAATTATTGAGAATGTTCAATGAATGAATAAATCCACTCTATATCACCAGATACATATAGAACTCCATGTCTGATATAAAAATGGTAGAACAAGCAATACCACATATCCTCCATACATCCACGTTTATTTCTATACAGATAACTGCAATACAACACCTTTCCAACACTCACAGTCCACATATCAAACCACTTACATTAACACTACATGAAGAATGCAGAAAGAAGATTTGGTCGCATGAAGAAATACATCTCTACAAAACACTATATACGCTATACAAAAAACCAACTCACACATACAGCTGCAAAATACTAACACGAATTCTTTACAGACGAATGGAAAAACTAGTAGAAGCCAACCTCGGGGAAGATCAGTTTGGATTCCGTAGAAACACTGGAACACGTGAGGCAATACTGACCTTACGACTTATCTTAGAAGAAAGATTAAGGAAAGGCAAACCTACGTTTCTAGCATTTGTAGACTTAGAGAAAGCTTTTGACAATGTTGACTGGAATAGTCTGTTTCAAACTCTAAAGGTGGCAGGGGTAAAATACAGGGAGCGAAAGGCTATTTACAATTTGTACAGAAACCAGATGGCAGTTATAAGAGTCGAGGGACATGAAAGGGAAGCAGTAGTTGGGAAGGGAGTAAGACAGGGTTGTAGCATCTCCCCGATGTTGTTCAATCTGTATATTGAGCAAGCAGTAAAGGAAAGAAAAGAAAAATTCGGAGTAGGGATTAAAATCCATGGAGAAGAAAAAAAAACTTTGAGGTTCACCGATGACATTATAATTCTGTCAGAGACAGCAAAGGACTTGGAAGGGCAGTTGAATGGAATGGACAGTGTCTTGAAAGGAGGATATAAGATGAACATCAACATAAGGCAAAACGAGGATAATGGAATGTAGTCGAATTAAGTCGGGTGATGCTGAGGGAATTAGATTAGGAAATGAGACACTTAAAGTAGTAAAGGAGTTTTGCTATTTGGGGAGCAAAATAACTGATGATGGTCGAAGTAGAGAGGATATAAAATGTAGACTGGCAATGGCAAGGAAAGCTTTTCTGAAGAAGAGAAATTTGTTAACATCGAGTATTGATTTAAGTGTCAGGAAGTCACTTCTGAAAGTATTTGTATGGAATGTAGCCATGTATGGAAGTGAAACATGGACGATAAATAGTTTGGACAAGAAGAGAATAGAAGCATTCGAAATGTGGTGCTACAGAAGAATGCTGAAGATTAGATGGGTAGATCACATAACTAATGAGGAAGTACTGAATAGGATTGGGGAGAAGAGAAGTTTGTGGCACAACTTGACCAGAAGAAGGGATCGGTTGGTAGGACTTGTTCTCAGGCATCAAGGGATCACCAATTTAGTATTGGAGGGCAGCGTGGAGGGTAAAAATCGTAGAGAGAGACCAAGAGATGAATACACTAAGCAGATTCAGAAGGATGTAGAAAGCAGTAGGTACTGGGAGATGAAGAAGATTGCACAGGATAGAGTAGCATGGAGAGCTGCATCAAACCAGTCTCAGGACTGAAGACCAAAACAACAACAACACATACAGATCAGAAAACAGCATTATATCACACTACATATGAAAATATATACCCAGTGACACTCGTTTTACACAATACTTAGACAAATGACATGAAGAATCAAGAGAGAGAAGAGAACCACAAATGAAGAAACCTGTCTCTGAAATACAACATTAATACTATTCAACAAACGCACTTCAAATATCTCATCTGGACACAGACACCACTGCACAAAGCATTCATACTACAGAACTCTCTTACACAGCACCTACATATTACAAAATTAAAACACCTAAAATGAAATTACATGAAGAATCAAGAAAGTAGATTTCCAAACATGAAGAGAGAAGATGAACTTAAAGAAACAACGACTCTATACAACACAAACAAGCTTCCAAATACACTTCAGTACACTGAACAAAACATGCAATGGAGGATATGTAACGGTCATTGAGACCTGCAAAGCCATTAGCTGCATCTTAAAATTGAGACTTATTAGGTGATGACACCTACCACTGAGTGTTCTCTAAATGAAAGAACATGAATTTATTTCAAGAGTATTTGACATATTCAATTGCATACTGTGATTAATATAGTAAATAACTGAAACAGATGAATAGATGATACTAATAAAACATGACTAATATAGCTTACCATATGCTAAGTTCATGGAAGGATTAAAGTACCGGACACATCGGTATTGAAACAGGGTACCATTTATGATGTATACAATTCTGGCATATATTAGTATACAAATGAAAATGGGAATGAAACCTAATAAACCTAAAGCTTTGAATTCCTATTATTGCAGTATACAAGTGTGCCAAAAAACTCTCTACGTAGATAAAATACAATGTTGCCGTATTTCCAGAAACAGATATGTAAGCTGTTAATTATTGAGAATGTTCAATGAATGAATAAATCCACTCTATATCACCAGATAGATATAGAAGTCCATGTCCCATATATAAATGGCAGAACAAGCTATTCCACATATCCTCCATACACACACATATATTTCTCTACAGATAACTGCAATACAACAAATTTCCAACACTCACAGTACTCATATCAAACCACTTACATTAACACTGTATGAAGAATGCAGAGAAAAGACTTGGTCTCATGAAGAAGTATCACTCTACAAAACACTATATACGCTATACAAAAATCCCACTCACACATACAGATCACAACACAACATTAGACCACCCTCCATATGAAACTATATACTCAATGACACTCATTTTCTACACTACTTAAACAAATGAGATGAAGAAGCAAGAGAGAAAAAAACCGCACATGAACAAATATGTCTACAAAATACAACAATAATACTATTCAACAAACACACTACAAATACCTTACCTGGACACAGATACAACAACACAATGCATTCATACCACAGAACCCTCTTACACAGCACCTACACAATACAAAATTAAAAAGGACAAAAATGAAATACATGAAGAATCAAGATAGAAGATTTCCAAACATGAAGAGAGAAGATGAACTTCCACAAACAACGACTCGATACGACACTAACAAGCTTCCAAATACACTTCAGTACACTGACGCAAAACATACAATGGAGGATATGTAACGGTCATTGAGACCTGCAAAGCCATTAGCTGCATCTTAAAATTGAGACATATTAGGAGATGACACCCTCCACTGAGTGTTCTCTAAATGAAAGAACATGAATTTATTTCAAGAGTATTTGACATACTCAATTGCGTACTGTGATGAATAAAGTAAATAACTGAAACAGATAATAAGATGTTACTAATAAAACATTACTAATACAGGTTACTATTAGCAGCTTACCACATGCTAAGTTCAAGGATGGATTAAAGTATTGGACACCCAGGTACTGAAACGGACGACCATTTATGATGTATACAATTCTGGAATATATTTGTTTACAAATGAAAATGGAAAGAAATCTAATAAACCTAAACTCTTGAATTCCTATTATTGCAGTATTCGAGCGTGTCAAAAAAACTCTCTACGTGGATAAAATACAAGGTTACCATGTTTCTGGAAACAGGTATGTAAACTGTTATTTATTGAGAAAGTTCAATGACTGAATAAATCCATTCTATATCATCAGATACATACAGAACTGCATGCCCGATATAAAAATGGCAGAACAAGCTATACCACATAGCCTCCATACATCCACGTACATTTCTCTACAGATAAATGCAATACAACACCATTCCAACACTCACAGTCCACATATCAAACTACTTACATTAACACTTCATGAAGAATACAGAAAGAAGATATGTTCTCATGAAGGAATATGTCTCTACAAAACACTATGTACACTATACAAAAAACCCACTCACACATACAGATCGGAACGCAGCATTAGATCACTCTACATATGAAAATATATACCCAAAGACACTAGTTTTACACACTACTTAGAAAAATTACATGAAGAATGAAGAGAGAGAAGAAAACCAAAAATGAAGAAACGTGTCTCCGAAATACAACATTAATACTCTTCATTAAACACACTTCAAATATCTCAACGGGACACAGACACAACAATACAATGCATTCATACTACAGAACTCTCTTACACAGCACCTACACAATACAAAATTAAAAACACCATAAATAAAATCACATTAAGAATCCAGAAAGACGATTTCCAAACATGAAGAGCGAAGATGAACTTCCACAACCAACGACTCTATAGAACACAAACAAGCTTCCAAATACACTTCAGTACACTGACCAATAACATGCAATGGAGGATATGTAACGGTCATTGACACCTGCAAAGCCATTAGCTGCATCCTAAAATTGAGACATTTTAGGTGATGACACCTACCAATGAGTGTCTCTAAATGAAAGAACATGAATTTATTTCAAGAGTATTTGACATATTCGATAGCGTACAGTGATGAATAAAGAAAATAACTTAAACTGATGATAAGATGTTACTAATAAAACATGACTAATATAGCTTACCATTTGCAGCTTACTACTGCTAAGTTCAAGGATGGATTAATGTATCGGACACCTCGGTACTGAAACGGATTACCATTTATGATGTATACAATTCTGGCATATATTTGTTTACAAATGAAAATGGAAATAAACCTAATAAACCTAAACTCTTGAATTCCTATTATTGCAGTATGCAAGTGTTCCTGAAACCTCTCTACGTGGAGAAAATACATTGTTACCATGTTTCCAGAAACAGATATGCAAGCTGTCATTTAATGAGAAAGTTCAATGACTGAATAAATTCACTCTATTTCTCTAGATACATATAGAACTCCATATCCGATATAAAAATGGGAGAACAAGCTATACCACATATCCTCCATACATACTCGTATATTTCTTTACAGATAACTGCAATACAACACCCTTCCAGCACTCACAGTCCACATATCAAATCACTTACATTAACACTGTATGAAGAATGCACTCGTTTTACACACCACTTAGACAAATGGCATGAAGAATCAAGAGAGAGAAGAGATCCACAAATGAAGAAACGTGTCTCCGAAATACAACATTAATACTATTCAACAAACACACTACAAATACCTCAACTGGACACAGACACAACAACACAATGCATTCATGCTACAGAACTCTCTTACACAGCTCCTACACAATACAAAATTTAAAAAACCTAAAATGAAATTACATGAAGAATCAAGAAAAAAGATTTCCAAACATGAATAGAGAAGATGAACTTCCACTAACAATGACTCTATACAACACAAACAAGCTTTCAAATACACTTCATAACACTGACACAAAACATGCAATGGAGCATATGTAACGGTCATTGAGACCTGCAGAGCCATTAGCTGCATCTTAAAATTGAGACATATTAGGTGATGACATCTACCACTGAGATTTCTCTAAATTAAAGAATATGAATTTATTTCTAGAGTATTTGACATATTCAGATGCGTACTGTGAAGAATAAAGTAAATAAATGAAACAGATGATAAGGTGTTAATAATAAAAAATGACTAATATAGCTTACCATATGCAGCTTACCATATGCAGCTTACCATATGCTAGTTCATGGATGGATTAAATTATTGGACACCTCGATATTGAAACGGAGTACCCTTTATGATGTAATCAATTCTGGCATATATTAGTTTACAAATGAAAATGGAAAGATATCTAATAAACCTAAACTTTTGATTTCCTATTATTGCAGTATACAAGCATGCCAAAAAACTCTCTATGTGGATAAAATACAAGTTTACCATATTTCTGGAAACAGATATTCAAGCTGTTAATTATTGAGAATGTTCAATGAATGAATAAATCCTCTCTAAATCACCAGATACATACAGAACTCCATGTCCGATATAAAAATGGCAGAACAAGCCATGCCACATATCCTACATACATACTCGTATATTTCTCTACAGATAACTGCAATACAACAGCTTTCCAACACTCACAGTACACATATCAAACCACTTACATTAACACTACATGACGAATGCAGAAAGAAGATTTAGTCTCATGAAGAAATAGGTCTCTACAAAACACTATATACACTATAAAAAAAAAATCCACTCACACATACAGATCAGAACACTGCATTAGATCACACTACATATGAAAATATATACCCAGTGGCATTCGTTTTGCACACTACTTAGACAAGTGACATGAAGAATCAAGAGAGAGCAGAGAAGCACAAATGAAGAAATGTGTCTCCGAAATGTAACATTAATACTATTCAACAAACACACTTCAAATATCTCAACTGGACACAGACACAACAACACAATGCATTCATACTACAGAACTCTCTTACACAGCACCTACACAATACAAAATTAAAAACAGCGAAAATCAAATTACGTAAAGAATCAAGAAAGAAGATTTCCAAACATGAAGAGAGATGATGAACTTCCACAAACAACGACTCTATACAACACAAACAAGTTTCCAAATACACTTCAGTACACTGACACAAAGTGTGCAATGGAGGATATGTAACTGTCATTGAGACGTGCAAAGCCATTAGCTGCTTCTTAAAATTGAGACATATTAGGTGATGACACCTATCAATGAGTGTTCTCTAAATGAAAGAACATGAATTTATTTCATGAGTATTTGACATATTCAATTGCATACTGTGATGAAAAAAGTAAATATCTGTAATAGATAATAAAATTATACTAATAAAACATAACGAATATAGCTTACGATATGCAGCTTACCATATGCTAATTTCATGGATGGATTAAAGCATAGGACGCCTCGGTATTGAAACGGAGTACCATTTATGATGTATACAATTCTGGCATATATTAGTTTACTAATGGAAGTGGGAAAGAAACCTAATAATCCTAAACTTTGAATTCCTATTATTCCAGTATACAAGTGTGCCAGAAAACTCTCTACGTGGATAAAATACAATGTTTTCATGTTAACAGAAACAGATAAGTAAGCTGTTAATTATTGAGAATGTTCAATGAATGAATAAATCCACTCTATATCACCAGATAGATATAGAAGTCCATGTCCCATATATAAATGGCAGAATAAGCTATTCCACATATCCTCCATACACACACATATATTTCTCTACAGATAACTGCAATACAACAAATTTCCAACACTCACAGTACTCATATCATACCACTTACATTAACACTGTATGAAGAATGCAGAAAGAAGACTTGGTCTCATGAAGAAGTATCACTCTACAAAACACTATATACGCTATACAAAAATCCCACTCACACATACAGATCACAACACAACATTAGACCACCCTACATATGAAACTATATACTCAATGACACTCATTTTCTACACTACTTAAACAAATGAGATGAAGAAGCAAGAGAGAAAAAAACCGCACATGAACAAATATGTCTACAAAATACAACAATAATACTATTCAACAAACACACTACAAATACCTCAACTGGACACAGATACAACAACACAATGCATTCATACTACAGAACCCTCTTACACAGCACCTACACAATACAAAATTAAAAAGGACAAAAATGAAATTACATGAAGAATCAAGATAGAAGATTTCCAAACATGAAGAGAGAAGATGAACTTCCACAAACGACGACTCGATACGACACTAACAAGCTTCCAAATACACTTCAGTACACTGACACAAAACATACAATGGAGGATATGTAATGGTCATTGAGACCTGCAAAGCCATTAGCTGCATCTTAAAATTGAGACATATTAGGTGATGACACCCTCCACTGAGAGTTCTCTAAATGAAAGAACATGAATTTATTTCAAGAGTATTTGACATACTCAATTGCGTACTGTGATGAATAAAGTAAATAACTGAAACAGATGATAAGATGTTACTAATAAAACATTACTAATACAGGTTTCTATTAGCAGCTTACCATATGCTAAGTTCAAGGATGGATTAAAGTATTGGACACCCAGGTACTGAAACGGACGACCGTTTATGATGTATACAATTCTGGCATATATTTGTTTACAAATGAAAATGGAAAGAAATCTAATAAACCTAAATTCTTGAATTCCTATTATTGCAGTTTTCGAGCGTGTCAAAAAAACTCTCTACGTGGATAAAATACAAGGTTACCATGTTTCTGGAAACAGGTATGTAAACTGTTATTTATTGAGAAAGTTCAATGACTGAATAAATCCATTCTATATCATCAGATACATACAGAACAGCATGCCCGATACAAAAATGGCAGAACAAGCTATACCACATATCCTCCATACATCCACGTACATTTCTCTACAGATAAATGCAATACAACACCATTCCAACACTCACAGTCCACATATCAAACTACTTACATTAACACTTCATGAAGATTACAGAAAGAAGATATGTTCTCATGAAGGAATATGTCTCTACAAAACAGTATGTACGCTATACAAAAAACCCACTCACACATACAGATCAGAACGCAGCATTAGATCACTCTACATATGAAAATATATACCCAAAGACACTAGTTTTACACACTACTTAGAAAAATTACATGAAGAATGAAGAGAGAGAAGAAAACCCAAAAATGAAGAAACGTGTCTCCGAAATACAACATTAATACTCTTCATTAAACACACTTCAAATATCTCAACGGGACACAGACACAACAACACAATGCATTCATACTACAGAACTCTCTTACACAGCACCTACACAATACAAAATTAAAAACACCATAAATAAAATCACATTAAGAATCCAGAAAGACGATTTCCAAACATGAAGAGCGAAGATGAACTTACACAACCAACGACTCTATAGAACACAAACAAGCTTCCAAATACACTTCAGTACACTGACCAAAAACATGCAATGGAGGATATGTAATGGTCATTGAGACCTGCAAAGCTATTAGCTGCATCCTAAAATTGAGACATTTTAGGTGATGACACCTACCAATGAGTGTCTCTAAATGAAAGAACATGAATTTATTTCAAGAGTATTTGACATATTCGATAGCGTACAGTGATGAATAAAGAAAATAACTTAAACTGATGATAAGATGTTACTAATAAAACATGACTAATATAGCTTACCATTTGCAGCTTACTACTGCTAAGTTCAAGGATGGATTAATGTATCGGACACCTCGGTACTGAAACGGATTACCATTTATGATGTATACAATTCTGGCATATATTTGTTTACAAATGAAAGTGGAAATAAACCTAATAAACCTAAACTCTTGAATTCCTATTATTGCAGTATGCAAGTGTTCCTGAAACCTCTCTACGTGGAGAAAATACATTGTTACCATGTTTCCAGAAACAGATATGCAAGCTGTCATTTAATGAGAAAGTTCAATGACTGAATAAATTCACTCTATTTCTCTAGATACATATAGAACTCCATATCCGATATACACTCCTGGAAATGGGAAAAAGAACACATTGACACCGGTGTGTCAGACCCACCATACTTGCTCCGAACACTGAGAGAGGGCTGTACAAGCAATGATCACACGCACGGCACAGCGGACACACCAGGAACCGCGGTGTTGGCCGTCGAATGGCGCTAGCTGCGCAGCATTTGTGCACCGCCGCCGTCAGTGTCAGCCAGTTTGCCGTGTCATACGGAGCTCCATCGCGGTCTTTAACACTGGTAGCATGCCGCGACAGCGTGGACGTGAACCGTATGTGCAGTTGACGGACTTTGAGCGAGGGCGTATAGTGGGCATGCTGGAGGCCGGGTGGACGTACCGCCGAATTGCTCAACACGTGGGGCGTGAGGTCTCCACAGTACATCGATGTTGTCGCCAGTGGTCGGCGGAAGGTGCACGTGCCCGTCGACCTGGGACGGGACCGCAGCGACGCACGGATGCACGCCAAGACCGTAGGATCCTACGCAGTGCCGTAGGGGACCGCACCGCCACTTCCCAGCAAATTAGGGACACTGTTGCTCCTGGGGTATCGGCGAGGACCATTCGCAACCGTCTCCATGAAGCTGGGCTACGGTCTCGCACACCGTTAGGCCGTCTTCCGCTCACGCCCCAACATCGTGCAGCCCGCCTCCAGTGGTGTCGCGACAGGCGTGAATGGAGGGACGAATGGAGACGTGTTGTCTTCAGCGATGAGAGTCGCTTCTGCCTTGGTGCCAATGATGGTGTTTGGCGTCGTGCAGGTGAGCGCCACAATCAGGACTGCATACGACCGAGGCACACAGGGCCAACACCCGGCATCATGGTGTGGGGAGCGATCTCCTACACTGGCCGTACACCACTGGTGATCGTCGAGGGGACACTGAATAGTGCACGGTACATCCAAACCGTCATCGAACCCATCGTTCTACCATTCCTAGACCGGCAAGGGAACTTGCTGTTCCAACAGGACAATGCACGTCCGCATGTATCCCATGCCACCCAACGTGCTCTAGAAGGTGTACGTCAACTACCCTGGCCAGCAAGATCTCCGGATCTGTCCCCCATTGAGCATGTTTGGGACTGGATGAAGCGTCGTCTCACGCGGTCTGCACGTCCAGCACGAACGCTGGTCCAACTGAGGCGCCAGGTGGAAATGGCATGGCAAGCCGTTCCACAGGACTACATCCAGCATCTCTACGATCGTCTCCATGGGAGAATAGCAGCCTGCATTGGTGCGAAAGGTGGATATACACTGTACTAGTGCCGACATTGTGCATGCTCTGTTGCCTGTGTCTATGTGCCTGTGGTTCTGTCAGTGTGATCATGTGATGTATCTGACCCCAGGAATGTGTCAATAAAGTTTCCCCTTCCTGGGACAATGAATTCACGGTGTTCTTATTTCAATTTCCAGGAGTGTAAAAATGGCAGAACAAGCTATACCACATATCCTCCATACATACTCGTATATTTCATTACAGATAACTGCAATACAACACCCTTCCAGCACTCACAGTCCACATATCAAATCACTTACATTATCACTGTATGAAGAATGCAGAAAGAAGATTTGGTCTCATGAAGAAATACGTCTCTACAAAACACTATATAAGCTATACGAAAACCCACACACACATACAGATCAGAACACAGCATTAGATCACTCTACATATGAAAATATATACCCAATGACACTCGTTTTACACACCACTTAGACAAATGGCATGAAGAATCAAGAGAGAGAAGAGATCCACAAATGAAGAAACGTGTCTCCGAAATACAACATTAATACTATTCAACAAACACACTACAAATACCTCAACTGGACACAGACACAACAACACAATGCATTCATGCTACAGAACTCTCTTACACAGCTCCTACACAATACAAAATTTAAAAAACCTAAAATGAAATTACTCGAAGAATCAAGAAAAAAGATTTCCAAACATGAATAGAGAAGATGAACTTCCACTAACAACGACTCTATACAACACAAACAAGCTTTCAAATACACTTCATAACACTGACACAAAACATGCAATGGAGGATATGTGACGGTCATTGAGACCTGCAGAGCCATTAGCTGCATCTTAAAATTGAGACATATTAGGTGATGACACCTATCAATGAGTGTTCTCTAAATGAAAGAACATGAATTTATTTCATGAGTATTTGACATATTCAATTGCATACTGTGATGAAAAAAGTAAATATCTGTAATAGATAATAAAATTATACTAATAAAACATAACGAATATAGCTTACGATATGCAGCTTACCATATGCTAATTTCATGGATGGATTAAAGCATAGGACGCCTCGGTATTGAAACGGAGTACCATTTATGATGTATACAATTCTGGCATATATTAGTTTACTAATGGAAGTGGGAAAGAAACCTAATAATCCTAAACTTTTGAATTCCTATTATTCCAGTATACAAGTGTGCCAGAAAACTCTCTACGTGGATAAAATACAATGTTTTCATGTTAACAGAAACAGATATGTAAGCTGTTAATTATTGAGAATGTTCAATGAATGAATAAATCCACTCTATATCACCAGATAGATATAGAAGTCCATGTCCCATATATAAATGGCAGAATAAGCTATTCCACATATCCTCCATACACACACATATATTTCTCTACAGATAACTGCAATACAACAAATTTCCAACACTCACAGTACTCATATCATACCACTTACATTAACACTGTATGAAGAATGCAGAAAGAAGACTTGGTCTCATGAAGAAGTATCACTCTACAAAACACTATATACGCTATACAAAAATCCCACTCACACATACAGATCACAACACAACATTAGACCACCCTACATATGAAACTATATACTCAATGACACTCATTTTCTACACTACTTAAACAAATGAGATGAAGAAGCAAGAGAGAAAAAAACCGCACATGAACAAATATGTCTACAAAATACAACAATAATACTATTCAACAAACACACTACAAATACCTCAACTGGACACAGATACAACAACACAATGCATTCATACTACAGAACCCTCTTACACAGCACCTACACAATACAAAATTAAAAAGGACAAAAATGAAATTACATGAAGAATCAAGATAGAAGATTTCCAAACATGAAGAGAGAAGATGAACTTCCACAAACGACGACTCGATACGACACTAACAAGCTTCCAAATACACTTCAGTACACTGACACAAAACATACAATGGAGGATATGTAATGGTCATTGAGACCTGCAAAGCCATTAGCTGCATCTTAAAATTGAGACATATTAGGTGATGACACCCTCCACTGAGAGTTCTCTAAATGAAAGAACATGAATTTATTTCAAGAGTATTTGACATACTCAATTGCGTACTGTGATGAATAAAGTAAATAACTGAAACAGATGATAAGATGTTACTAATAAAACATTACTAATACAGGTTTCTATTAGCAGCTTACCATATGCTAAGTTCAAGGATGGATTAAAGTATTGGACACCCAGGTACTGAAACGGACGACCGTTTATGATGTATACAATTCTGGCATATATTTGTTTACAAATGAAAATGGAAAGAAATCTAATAAACCTAAATTCTTGAATTCCTATTATTGCAGTTTTCGAGCGTGTCAAAAAAACTCTCTACGTGGATAAAATACAAGGTTACCATGTTTCTGGAAACAGGTATGTAAACTGTTATTTATTGAGAAAGTTCAATGACTGAATAAATCCATTCTATATCATCAGATACATACAGAACAGCATGCCCGATACAAAAATGGCAGAACAAGCTATACCACATATCCTCCATACATCCACGTACATTTCTCTACAGATAAATGCAATACAACACCATTCCAACACTCACAGTCCACATATCAAACTACTTACATTAACACTTCATGAAGATTACAGAAAGAAGATATGTTCTCATGAAGGAATATGTCTCTACAAAACAGTATGTACGCTATACAAAAAACCCACTCACACATACAGATCAGAACGCAGCATTAGATCACTCTACATATGAAAATATATACCCAAAGACACTAGTTTTACACACTACTTAGAAAAATTACATGAAGAATGAAGAGAGAGAAGAAAACCCAAAAATGAAGAAACGTGTCTCCGAAATACAACATTAATACTCTTCATTAAACACACTTCAAATATCTCAACGGGACACAGACACAACAACACAATGCATTCATACTACAGAACTCTCTTACACAGCACCTACACAATACAAAATTAAAAACACCATAAATAAAATCACATTAAGAATCCAGAAAGACGATTTCCAAACATGAAGAGCGAAGATGAACTTACACAACCAACGACTCTATAGAACACAAACAAGCTTCCAAATACACTTCAGTACACTGACCAAAAACATGCAATGGAGGATATGTAATGGTCATTGAGACCTGCAAAGCTATTAGCTGCATCCTAAAATTGAGACATTTTAGGTGATGACACCTACCAATGAGTGTCTCTAAATGAAAGAACATGAATTTATTTCAAGAGTATTTGACATATTCGATAGCGTACAGTGATGAATAAAGAAAATAACTTAAACTGATGATAAGATGTTACTAATAAAACATGACTAATATAGCTTACCATTTGCAGCTTACTACTGCTAAGTTCAAGGATGGATTAATGTATCGGACACCTCGGTACTGAAACGGATTACCATTTATGATGTATACAATTCTGGCATATATTTGTTTACAAATGAAAGTGGAAATAAACCTAATAAACCTAAACTCTTGAATTCCTATTATTGCAGTATGCAAGTGTTCCTGAAACCTCTCTACGTGGAGAAAATACATTGTTACCATGTTTCCAGAAACAGATATGCAAGCTGTCATTTAATGAGAAAGTTCAATGACTGAATAAATTCACTCTATTTCTCTAGATACATATAGAACTCCATATCCGATATACACTCCTGGAAATGGGAAAAAGAACACATTGACACCGGTGTGTCAGACCCACCATACTTGCTCCGAACACTGAGAGAGGGCTGTACAAGCAATGATCACACGCACGGCACAGCGGACACACCAGGAACCACGGTGTTGGCCGTCGAATGGCGCTAGCTGCGCAGCATTTGTGCACCGCCGCCGTCAGTGTCAGCCAGTTTGCCGTGTCATACGGAGCTCCATCGCGGTCTTTAACACTGGTAGCATGCCGCGACAGCGTGGACGTGAACCGTATGTGCAGTTGACGGACTTTGAGCGAGGGCGTATAGTGGGCATGCGGGAGGCCGGGTGGACGTACCGCCGAATTGCTCAACACGTGGGGCGTGAGGTCTCCACAGTACATCGATGTTGTCGCCAGTGGTCGGCGGAAGGTGCACGTGCCCGTCGACCTGGGACGGGACCGCAGCGACGCACGGATGCACGCCAAGACCGTAGGATCCTACGCAGTGCCGTAGGGGACCGCACCGCCACTTCCCAGCAAATTAGGGACACTGTTGCTCCTGGGGTATCGGCGAGGACCATTCGCAACCGTCTCCATGAAGCTGGGCTACGGTCTCGCACACCGTTAGGCCGTCTTCCGCTCACGCCCCAACATCGTGCAGCCCGCCTCCAGTGGTGTCGCAACAGGCGTGAATGGAGGGACGAATGGAGACGTGTTGTCTTCAGCGATGAGAGTCGCTTCTGCCTTGGTGCCAATGATGGTGTTTGGCGTCGTGCAGGTGAGCGCCACAATCAGGACTGCATACGACCGAGGCACACAGGGCCAACACCCGGCATCATGGTGTGGGGAGCGATCTCCTACACTGGCCGTACACCACTGGTGATCGTCGAGGGGACACTGAATAGTGCACGGTACATCCAAACCGTCATCGAACCCATCGTTCTACCATTCCTAGACCGGCAAGGGAACTTGCTGTTCCAACAGGACAATGCACGTCCGCATGTATCCCATGCCACCCAACGTGCTCTAGAAGGTGTACGTCAACTACCCTGGCCAGCAAGATCTCCGGATCTGTCCCCCATTGAGCATGTTTGGGACTGGATGAAGCGTCGTCTCACGCGGTCTGCACGTCCAGCACGAACGCTGGTCCAACTGAGGCGCCAGGTGGAAATGGCATGGCAAGCCGTTCCACAGGACTACATCCAGCATCTCTACGATCGTCTCCATGGGAGAATAGCAGCCTGCATTGGTGCGAAAGGTGGATATACACTGTACTAGTGCCGACATTGTGCATGCTCTGTTGCCTGTGTCTATGTGCCTGTGGTTCTGTCAGTGTGATCATGTGATGTATCTGACCCCAGGAATGTGTCAATAAAGTTTCCCCTTCCTGGGACAATGAATTCACGGTGTTCTTATTTCAATTTCCAGGAGTGTAAAAATGGCAGAACAAGCTATACCACATATCCTCCATACATACTCGTATATTTCATTACAGATAACTGCAATACAACACCCTTCCAGCACTCACAGTCCACATATCAAATCACTTACATTATCACTGTATGAAGAATGCAGAAAGAAGATTTGGTCTCATGAAGAAATACGTCTCTACAAAACACTATATAAGCTATACGAAAACCCACACACACATACAGATCAGAACACAGCATTAGATCACTCTACATATGAAAATATATACCCAATGACACTCGTTTTACACACCACTTAGACAAATGGCATGAAGAATCAAGAGAGAGAAGAGATCCACAAATGAAGAAACGTGTCTCCGAAATACAACATTAATACTATTCAACAAACACACTACAAATACCTCAACTGGACACAGACACAACAACACAATGCATTCATGCTACAGAACTCTCTTACACAGCTCCTACACAATACAAAATTTAAAAAACCTAAAATGAAATTACTCGAAGAATCAAGAAAAAAGATTTCCAAACATGAATAGAGAAGATGAACTTCCACTAACAACGACTCTATACAACACAAACAAGCTTTCAAATACACTTCATAACACTGACACAAAACATGCAATGGAGGATATGTGACGGTCATTGAGACCTGCAGAGCCATTAGCTGCATCTTAAAATTGAGACATATTAGGTGATGACATCTACCACTGAGATTTCTCTAAATTAAAGAATATGAATTTATTTCAAGAGTATTTGACATATTCAGATGCGTACTGTGACGATAAAGTAAATAAATGAAACAGATGATAAGATGTTAATAATAAAAAATGACTAATATAGCTTACCATATGCAGTTTACCTTATGCAGCTTACCATATGCTAGTTCATGGATGGATTAAATTATTGGACACCTGGATATTGAAACGGAGTACCCTTTATGATGTAATCAATTCTGGCATGTATTAGTTTACAAATGAAAATGGAAAGATATCTTATAAACCTAAACTTTTGATTTCCTATTATTGCAGTATACAAGCATGCCAAAAAGCTCTGTACGTGGATAAAATACAAGTTTACCATATATCTGGAAACAGATATTCAAGCTGTTAATTATTGAGAATGTTCAATGAATGAATAAATCCTCTCTAAATCACCAGATACATATAGAACTCCATGTCCAATATAAAAATGGCAGAACAAGCCATGCCACATATCCTACATACATACTCGTATATTTCTCTACAGATAACTGCAATACAACACCTTTCCAACACTCACAGTACACATATCAAACCACTTACATTAACACTACATGACGAATGCAGGAAGAAGATTTAGTCTCATGAAGAAATAGGTCTCTACAAAACACTATATACACTATAAAAAAAAATCCACTCACACATACATATCAGAACACTGCATTAGATCACACTACATATGAAAATATATACCCAGTGGCATTCGTTTTGCACACTACTTAGACAAGTGACATGAAGAATCAAGAGAGAGAAGAGAAGCACAAATGAAGAAATGTGTCTCCGAAATATAACATTAATACTATTCAACAAACACACTTCAAATATCTCAACTGGACACAGACACAACAACACAACCCATTCATACTACAGAACTCTCTTACACAGCACCTACACAATACAAAATTAAAAACAGCGAAAATCAAATTACGTAAAGAATCAAGAAAGAAGATTTCCAAACATGAAGAGAGATGATGAACTTCCACAAACAACGACTCTATACAACACAAACAAGCTTCCAAATACACTTCAGTACACTGACACAAAGCATGCAATGGAGGATATGCAAAGGTCATTGAGACCTGCAAAGCCATTAGCTGCATCTTAAAATTGAGACATATTAGGTGCTGACACGTACCACTGAGTGTTCTCTAAATGAAAGAACATGATTTTATTTCAAGAGTATTTGACATATTCAAATGCATACTGTGATGAATAAAGTAAATAACTGAAACAGGTGATAAGATGTTACTAACAAAAAATGACTAATATAGCTTACCATATGCAGCTTACCATATGCTAAGGTCATGGTTTGATTAAAGTATCGAACACCTCATTATTGAATTGGAGTACCATTTATGATGTATACAATTCTGGCATATATTAGTTTACAAATGAAAATGGGAAAGAAACCTAATAAACCTAACCTTTTGAATTCCTATTATTGCAGTATACAAGTGTGCCAGAAAGCTCTCTACGTGGATAAAATACAATGTTACCATATTTCCAGAAACAGATATGCAAGCTGTTAGTTATTGAGAATGTTCAATGAATGAATAAATCCACTAAACATCAACAGATACATATAGAACTCCATGTCAGTAATAAAAATGGCAGAACAAGCTATACCACATGTCCTCCATTCATACACTTATATTTCTCTACAGATAACTGCAATACAACACCTTTCCAACACTCACAGTCCACATATCAAACCACTTACATTAACACTACATGAAGAATGCAGTAAGAAGATTTGGTCTCATGAAGAAATATGATACTACAATACACTATATACGCTATACAAAAAACCTACTCACACATGCAGATCAGAACACAACATTAGATCATTCCACATATGAAACAATATTCTCAATGACACACATTTTGTACACTACTTAAACAAATGATATGAAGAAGTAAGAGGAAGAAGAGAACCATAAATTATGAAACCTGTCACCGAAATACAACATTAATACTATTCAACAAACACAATTAAAATATCTCAATTGGACACAGACACAACAGTACAAAACATTCATATTACAGAACTCTCTTTCACGGTATTTACACAATACAAAATCAAAAACACCAAAAATGAAATTACAAGAAGATTAAAGAAAGAAGATTTCCAAACATGAAGAGAGAAGATGAACTTCCACAAACGACGACTCCATAAAACACAAACAAGCTTTCGAATACACTTCAGTACACTGACACAAAACATGCAATGGAGGATATGTAACGGTCATTGAGACCCGCAAAGCCATTAGCTGCATCTTAAAATTGAAACATATTAGGTGATGACACCTGCCACTGAGTGTTCTCTAAATGAAAGAATATGAATTTATTTCAAGAGTATTTGACACATTCAATCGCGTACTGTGATGCATAAAGTAAATAACTGAAACAGATGAAAAGGTGTTACTAATAAAACATGTACCGGACACATCGGTATTGAAACAGGGTACCATTTATGATGTGTACAATTTTGGCATATATTAGTATACAGATGTAAATGGGAATGAAACTTAATAAACCTAAAGCTTTGAATTCCTATTATTGCAGTATACAAGTGTGCCAAAAAACTCTCTATGTAGATAAAATACAATGTTACCATGTTTCCAGAAACAGATATGCAAGCTGTTAATTATTGAGAATGTTCAATGATTGAATAAATCCCCTCTATATCACCAGATACATATCGATCTGCATGTCCGATATAAAAATGGCAGAACAAGCTATACCACATATCCTCCATACATCCACGTATATTTCTCTACAGATAAATGCAAGACAACACCACTCCAACACTCACGGTACACATATGACACCACTTACTTTATCACTACATGAAGAATACAGAAAGAAGATTTGGTCTCATGAAGAAATACGTCTCTACAAAACACTATATATGCTATACAACATACATATCAGAATACAGCATTAGATCACTCTACATATGAAAATATATACCCAATGACTATCGGTTTACACACTACTTAGACAAATTACATGCAGAATCAAGAGAGAGAAGAGAACCACAAATGAAGAAACATGTCTCCGAAATACAACATTAATACTATTCAACAAACACACTTCAAATATCTCATCTGGACACAGACACAACAACATAATGCATTCATACTACAGAACTTTATTACACAGCAGATAGACACTACACAATTAAAAACACCAAAAATGAAATTACATGAAGAACAAGAAAGAAGATTTCCAAACATGAAGAGAGAAGATGAACTTCCACAAACAACAACTCTATACAACACAATCAAGCTTCCAAATACACTTCAGTACACTGACACAAAACATGCAATGGAGGATATGTAACGGTCATTGAGACCTGCAAAGCCATTGAGCTGCATCTTAAAATTCAGACATATTAGGTGATGACACCTACGACTGAGAGTTCTCTAAATGAAAGAACATGAATTTATTTCAAGAGTATTTGACGTATTCAATTGCATACTGTGATTAATATAATAAATAACTGAAACAGATGAATAGATGATACTAATAAAACATGACTAATATAGCTTACCATATGCTAAGGTCATGGAAGGATTAAAGTACCGGACACATCGGTATTGAAACAGGGTACCATTTATGATGTATACAATTCTGGCATATATTAGTATACAGATGAAAATGGGAATGAAACCTAATAAATCTAAAGCTTTGAATTCCTATTATTGCAGTATACAAGTGTGCCAAAAAACTCTCTACGTAGATAAAATACAATGTTACCGTATTTCCAGAAACAGATATGCAAGCTGTTAATTATTGAGAATGTTCAATGAATGAATAAATCAACCCTATATTACCAGATACATATAGAACTACATGTCCAATATAAAAATGGCAGCACAAGCTATACCACATATCCTCCATACATCCAATTATATTTCTCTAGACATAAATGCAATACAACACCTTTCCAACACTCACAGTCCACATATGAAACCACTTACATTATCACTATGTGATGAATGGAGAAAGAAGATTTGGTCTCACGGAGAAATACGTCTCTACCAAACACTATATATGCTATACAAAAACCCACTCACACATACATATCAGAACACAGCACTAGATCACTCTACATATGAAAATATATACTCAATGATACTCATTTTACACACTACTTACACAAATGCTATGAAGAGGCAAGAGAGAAAAGAACCACACATGAAGAAATATGTCTCCAAAATACAACATTAATTCTATTCAACAAAGACACTAGAAATATCTCAACTGGACACAGGCACAACAACACAATGCATTCATACTACGGAACTCTCTTACACAGCACCTACACAATACAAAATTAAAAACACCGAAAATCTAATTACATGAAGAATCAAGAAAGAAGATTTCCAAACATGAATAGAGAAGATGAACTTCCACAAACAACGACACTATACAACACAAACAAGCTTCCAAATACACTTCAGTACACTGAAGCGTGCAATGGAGGATATGTAACTGTCATTGAGACCTGCAAAGCCATTAGCTGCATCTTAAAATTGAGACATATTAGGTGATGACACCTATCAATGAGTGTTCTCTAAATGAAAGAACATGAATTTATTTCAAGAGTATTTGACATATTCAATTGCAAACTGTGATGAAAAAAGTAAATATCTGTAATAGATAATAAAATTATACTAATAAAACATAACTAATATAGCTTACGATATGCAGCTTGCCATATGCTAATTTCATGGATGGATTAAAGCATCGGATGCCTCGGTATTGAAACAAAGTACCATTTATGATGTATACAATTCTGGCATATATTAGTTTACTAATGGAAGTGGGAAAGAAACCTAATAATCCTAAACTTTTGAATTCCTATTATTCCAGTATACAAGTGTGCCAGAAAACTCTCTACATGGATAAAATACAATGTTTTCATGTTAACAGAAACAGATATGTAAGCTGTTAATTATTGAGAATGTTCAATGAATGAATAAATCCACTCTATATCACCAGATACATATAGAACTCCATGTCCAATATAAAAATGGCAGAACAAGCTATACCACATATCCTCCATACACACACGTATATTTCTCTACAGATAACTGCAATACAACAAATTTCCAACACTCACAGTACTCATATCAAACCACTTACATTAACACTGTATGAAGAATGCAGAAAGAAGACTTGGTCTCACGAAGAAGTATCACTCTACAAAACACTATATACGCTATACAAAAATCCCACTCACACATACAGATCACAACACAACATTAGACCACCCTACATATGAAACTATATACTCAATGACACTCATTTTCTACACTACTTAAACAAATGACATGAAGAAGCAAGAGAGAAAAAAACCGCACATGACCAATATGTCTACAAAATACAACAATAATACTATTCAACAAACACACTACAAATACCTCAACTGGACACAGATACAACAACACAATGCATTCATACTACAGAACCCTCTTACACAGCACCTACACAATACAAAATTAAAAAGGACAAAAATGAAATTACATGAAGAATCAAGAAAGAAGATTTCCAGACATGAAGAGAGAAGATGAACTTCCACAAACAACGACTCGATACGACACTAACAAGCTTCCAAATACACTTCAGTACACTGACACAAAACATACAATGGAGGATATGTAACGGTCATTGAGACCTGCAAAGCCATTAGCTGCATCTTAAAATTGACACATATTAGGTGATGACACCTACCACTGATTGTTCTCTAAATGAAAGAACATGAATTTATTTCAAGAATATTTGACGTATTCAATTGCGTACTGTGATGAATAAAGTAAATAACTGAAACAGATGATAAGATGTTACTAATAAAACATTACTAATACAGGTTACCATATGCAGCTTACCATATTCTAAGTTCAAGGATGGATTAAAGTATTGGACACCCCGGTACTGAAACGGACGACCATTTATGATGTATACAGTTCTGGCATATATTTGTTTACAAATGAAAATGGAAAGAAACCTAATAAACCTAAACTCTTGAATTCCTATTATTGCAGTATTCGAGCGTGCCAATAAACTCTCTACGTGGATAAAATACAAGGTACCATGTTTCTGGAAACAGGTATGTAAACTGTTATTTATTGAGAAAGTTCAATGACTGAATAAATCCATTCTATATCATCAGATACATATAGAACTGCATGCTCGATACAAAAATGGCAGAACAAGCTATACCACATATCCTCCATACATCCACGTACATTTCTCTACAGATAAATGCAATACAACACCATTCCAACACTCACAGTCCACATATCAAACTACTTACATTAACACTTCATGAAGAATACAGAAAGAAGATATGTTCTCATGAAGGAATATGTCTCTACAAAACAGTATGTACGCTATACAAAAAACCCACTCACACATACAGATCAGAACGCAGCATTAGATCACTCTACATATGAAAATATATACCCAAAGACACTAGTTTTACACACTACTTAGAAAAATTACATGAAGAATGAAGAGAGAGAAGAAAACCAAAAATGAAGAAACGTGTCTCCGAAATACAACATTAATACTCTTCATTAAACACACTTCAAATTTCTCAACGGGACACAGACACAACAACACAATGCATTCATACTACAGAACTCTCTTACACAGCACCTACACAATACAAAATTAAAAACACCATAAATAAAATCACATGAAGAATCCAGAAAGATGATTTCCAAACATGAAGAGCGAAGATGAACTTCCACAACCAACGACTCTATAGAACACAAACAAGCTTCCAAATACACTTCAGTACACTGACCAAAAACATGCAATGGAGGATATGTAATGGTCATTTAGACCTGCAAAGCTATTAGCTGCATCCTAAAATTGAGACATTTTAGGTGATGACACCTACCAATGAGTGTCTCTAAATGAAAGAACATGAATTTATTTCAAGAGTATTTGACATATTCGATAGCGTACAGTGATGAATAAAGAAAATAACATAAACTGATGATAAGATGTTACTAATAAAACATGACTAATATAGCTTACCATTTGCAGCTTACTACTGCTAAGTTCAAGGATGGATTAATGTATCGGACACCTCGGTACTGAAACGGATTACCATTTATGATGTATACAATTCTGGCATATATTTGTTTACAAATGAAAGTGGAAATAAACCTAATAAACCTAAACTCTTGAATTCCTATTATTGCAGTATGCAAGCGTGCCTGAAACCTCTCTACGTGGAGAAAATAAATTGTTACCATGTTTCCAGAAACAGATATGCAAGCTGTCAATTAATGAGAAAGTTCAATGACTTAATAAATTCACTCTATTTTTCTAGATACAAATAGAATTCCATGTCCGAAATAAAAATGGCAGAACAAGCTATACCACATATCCTCCATACATACTCGTATATTTCTTTACAGATAACTGTGATACAACACCCTTCCAGCACTCACAGTCCACATATCAAACCACTTACATTAACACTGTATGAAGAATGCAGAAAGAAGTTTTGGTCTCATGAAGAAATACGTCTCTACAAAACACTATATAAGCTATACAAAAACCCACTCACACATACAGATCAGAAAACAGCATTAGATCACTCCACATATGAAAATATATACCCAATGACCCTCGTTTTACACACTACTTAGACAAATGGCATGATGAATCAAAAGAGAGAAGAGATCCACAAATGAAGAAAATTGTCTCCGAAATACAACATTAATACTATTCAACAAACACACTTCAAATACCTCAACTGGACACAGACACAACAACACAATGCATTCATGCTACAGAACTCTCTTACACAGCTCCTACACAATACAAAATTAAAAAAACCTAAAATGAAATTACATGAAGAATCAAGAAAGAAGATTTCCAAACATGAATAGAGAAGATGAACTACCACTAACAACGACTCTATACAACACAAACAAGCTTTGAAATACACTTCAGTACACTGACACAAAACATGCAATGGATGATATGTAACGGTCATTGAGACCTGCAGAGCCATTAGCTGCATCTTAAAATTGAGACATATTAGGTGATGTCACCTACCACTGAGATTTCTCTAAATTAAAGAATATGAATTTATTTCAAGAGTATTTGACATATTCAATTGCGTACTGTGATGAATAAAGTAAATAACTGAAACAGATGATAAGATGTTACTAATAAAACATGACTAATATAGCTTAACATATGCAGCTTAAGAACATGCTAAGTTAATGGATGTATTAAAGTATCAGACACCTCGGTACTGAAATGGAATACCATTTATGATGTATACAATTCTGGCATATATTTGTTTACAATTGCAAATGGGATGAAACCTAATAAACCTAAACTCGTGAACTCCTATTATTGCAGTATGCAAGTGTGCCAGAAGTCTCTCTACGTGGAGAAAATACATTGTTACCATGTTTCCAGAAACAGATATGCAAGCTGTTAACTATTGAGAAAGTTCAATGACTGAATAAATTCACTCTATTTCTCTAGATACATATAGAACTCCATGTCCGATTAAAAATGGCAGAACAAGCTATACCACATATCCTCCATACATACTCGTATATTTCTCTAAAGATAACTGCAATACAACACCTTTCCAACAATCACAGTCCACATATCAAACCACTTACATTAACACTGTATGAAAATGCAGAAAGAAGATTTGGTCTCATGAAGAAATACGTCTCTACAAAACACTATATACGCTATGCAAAAACACACTCACAAATACAGATCAGTACACAGCATTAGATCACTCCACATATGAAACAATATTCTCAATGACACACATTTTGTACACTACTTAAACAAATGATATGAAGAAGCAAGAGAGAGAAGAGAACCACAAATTATGAAATGTGTCACTGAAATACAACATTAATACTATTCAACAAACACACTTCAAATATCTCAATTGGACACAGACACAACAGTACAAATCATTCATATTACAGAACTCTCTTTCACGGTATTTACACAATACAAAATTAAAAACACCAAGAATGAAATTACATGAAGAATCAAGAAAGAAGATTTCCAAACATGAATAGAGAAAATGAACTTCCACAAACAATGACTCTATACAACACAAACAAGCTTCCAAATACACTTCATTACACTGACATTAAACATGCAAAGGAGGATATGTGACGGTCACTGAGACCTACAAAGCCATTAGCTGCATCTTAAAATTGATACATATTAGAAGACGTTCTCTAAATGAACAAACATGAATTTATTTCAAGAGTATTTGAATTATTCAATGTGTACTGTGATGAATAAAGTAAATAACTGAAACAGATGAAAAGATGTTACTAATAACAAATGACTAATATAGCTTACCATATGCCAAATTCATGGATGGATTAAAGTATCGGACACCTCGGTATTGAAACGGAGTACCATTTATGATGTATACAATTCTGGCATATATTAGTTTACAAATGAAAATGGGAAAGAAACCTAATAAACCTAAACATTTGAATTCCTATTATTGCAGTATACAAGTGTGCCAAAAAACTCTCTTCGTGTATAAAATACAATGTTACCAAGTTTCCAGAAACAGATATGCAAGCTGCTAATTATTGAGAATGTTCAATGAATGAATAAATCCACTCTATATCACTAGATAGATATAGAACCCCATGTCCAATATAAAAATGGCAGAACAAGCTATACCACATATCCTCCATACATACTCGTATATTTCTCTACAGATAACTGCAATACAACACCTTTCCAACACTCACAGTCCACATATCAAACCACTTACATTAACACTGTGCGAAGAATGCAGAAAGAAGATTTGGTCTCATGAAGAAATACGTCTCTACAAAACACTATATACGCTATACAAAAACTCACTCACAAATACAGATCAGTACACAGCATTAGATCACTCCACATATGAAACAATGTTCTCAATGACACACATTTTGTACACTACTTAAACAAATGATATGAAGAAGCAAGAGAGAGAAGAGAACCACAAATTATGAAACGTGTCACCGAAATACAACATTAATACTATTCAACAAACACACTTAAAATATCTCAATTGGACACAGACACAACAGTACAAATCATTCATATTACAGAACTCTCTTTCACGGTATTTACACAATACAAAATTAAAAACACCAAAAATGAAATTACATGAAGAATCAAGAAAGAAGATTTCCAAACATGAATAGAGAAAATGAACTTCCACAAACAACAACTCTATACAACACAAACAAGCTTCCAAATACACTTCATTACACTGACATTAAACATGCAGTGGAGGATATGTGATGGTCATTGAGACCTACAAAGCCATTAGCTGCATCTTAAAATTGACACATATTACGTGATGACTCTACCACTGAGTGTTCCTTAAATGAACGAACATGAGTTTATTTCAAGAGTATTTGACGTATTCAATTGTGTACTGTGATGAATAAAGTAAATAACTGAAACAGATGAAAAGATGTTACTAATAACAAATGACTAATATAGCTTATCATATGCAGCTTACCATATGCCAAATTCATGGATGGAAAGATGTTACTAATAACAAATGACTAATATAGCTTACCATATGCAGCTTACCATATGCCAAATTCATGGATGGATTAAAGTATCGGACACCTCGGTATTGAAACGGAGTACCATTTATGATCTATACAATTCTGGCATATATTTGTTTACAAATGAAAATGGGAAAAAACCTAATAAACCTAAACTTTAGAATTCCTATTATTGCAGTATACAAGTGTACCAAAAAGCTCTCTTTGTGTATAAAATACAATGTTACCAAGTTTCCAGAAACAGATATGCAAGCTTTTAATTATTGAGAATGTTCAATGAATGAATAAATCCACTCTATATCACTAGATAGATATAGAACTCCATGTCCAATATAAAAATGGCAGAACAAGCTATACCACATATCCTCCATACATACTCGTATATTTATCTACAGATAACTGCAGTACATCACCTTTCCAACACTCATAGTCCACATATCAAACCACTTACATTAACACTACATGAAGAATGCAGAAAGAAGATTTGGTCTCATGAAGAAATATGTCTGTGCAAAACATTATATACGCTATACAAAAAACCCCTCACACATACAGATCAGAACACAACATTATATCACTCTGCATATGAAAATATATACCCACTTACACTCGTTTTACACACTACTTAGACAAATGACATGAAGAATCAAGAGAGAGAAGAGAACCATAAATGAAGAAACGTGTGTCCGAAATACAACATTTATACTATTCAACAACCACACTTCAAATATCTCAACTGGACACAGACACAACAACACAATGCATTCATACTACAGAACTATCTTACACAGCACCAACACAATACAAAATTAAAAACACCGAAAATCAAATTACATGAAGAATCAAGAAAGAAGATTTCCAAACATGAAGAGAGAAGATGAACTTCCACAAACAACGACTCTATACAACACAAACAAGCTTCCAAATACACTTCAGTACACTGACACAAAGCGTGCAATGGAGGATATGTAACTGTCATTGAGACCTGCAAAGCCATTAGCTGCATCTTATAATTGAGACATAATAGTTGATGACACCTACCACAGAGTGTTGTCTAAATGAAAACATGAATTTATTTCAAGAGTATTTGACATATTCAATTGCGTACTGTGATGAATAAAGTAAATAACTGAAACAGATGATAAGATGTTACTAATAAAACATGACTAATATAGCTTACCATATGCAACTTACCATATGTTAAGATCATGGATGGTTTAAAGTATCGGACACCTCGGTATTGGAACGGAGTACCATTTATGATGTATACAATTCTGGCATATATTAGTTTACAAATGAAAATGGGAAAAAACCTAATAAACCTAAAATTTTGAATTCCTATTATTGCAGTATACAAGTGTGCCAAAAAACTCTCTTCGTGTATAAAATACAATGTTACCATGTTTCCAGAAACAGATATGCAAGCTGTTAATTATTGAGAATGTTCAATGAATGAATAAATCCACTCTATATCACTAGATAGATATAGAACTCCATGTCCAATATAAAAATGGCAGAACAAGCTATACCACATATCCTCCATACATACTCGTATATTTCTCTACAGATAACTGCAATACAACACCTTTCCAACACTCATAGTCCACATATCAAACCACTTACATTAACACTACATGAAGAATGCAGAAAGAAGATTTGTTCCCATGAAGAAATAAGTCTGTACAAAACACTATATACGCTATACAAAAAACCCCTCACACATACAGATCAGAACACAACATTATAACACTCTACATATGAAAATATATACCCACTTACACTCGTTTTACACACTACTTAGACAAATGACATGAAGAATCAAGAGAGAGAAGAGAACCAAAAATGAAGAAACGTGTGTCCGAAATACAACATTAATACTATTCAACAAATACACTTCAAATATCTCAACTTTACACAGACACAACAACACAATGCATTCATACTACAGAACTCTCTTACACAGCATCTACTCAATACAAAATTAAAAACACCAAAAATGAAATTACATGAAGAATCAAGAAAGGAGATTTCCAAACATGAAGAGAGAAGTTGAACTTCCACAAACAATGACTCTATACAACACAAACAAGCTTCCAAGTTTAAGTTGTTATATTGTAAAAAAATATTTAACATAGATGTAGAGTATTAGCAAATTATGACATTATCACCAAAATATTATGTAATTATGAATGTATGTATGACTAGTTATACAAACTACACAAAATATGAGAAACCTGTTTCATTGTAAATGTAAATGTGTGCTCATGTGTTGGAAACTGATGACATCCATACAACGTTTATTGTTCGACGGATGAGTAAATAAATAAGTAAATAAGTAAATAAACAAAAATAAATACACTTCAGTACACTGGCATGAAACATGCAATGGAGGATGTGTGATGGTCACTGAGACCTACAAAGCTATTAGTTGCATCTTAAAATTGATACGTATTACGTGACGACGCTACCACTGAGTGTTCTCTAAATGAACCAACATGATTTTATTTCAAGAGTATTTGATTATTCAATTGCGTACTGTGATGAATAAAGTAAATAACTGAACAGATAAAAAGATATTACTAATAAAACATGAATAATATAGCTCCCTACATTCTAAGGTCATGGATGGATTAAAGTATTGGGACCTTGGTATTGAAACAGATTTTAATTTATGGTGTATGCAATTCTGGCATATATTAGCTTACAAATGAAAATGGGAAAAGGTTCTAATAAAGATAAACATTTGAATTCCTATTATGTCAGTATACAAGTGTGCCAGAAAACTCCCTATGTGGACAAAATACATTGTTACCATGTTTCCAGAAACATATGTGGAAGCTGGTAATTATTGAGGAAGTCCAATGACTGAATAAATCCAACTCTATATCTCCAGATACATATTGAACTCTATGTACGACGTAAAAATTGTTGAATAATCTATACCACAGATCCTCCATACATACTCTTATATTTCTCTACAGACCAGATATCAAACCACTTACATTAACACTACATTAAGAACGCTGGAAGAAGATTTTGTCTCATGAAGAAATATTTCTGTCCAAAACACTTTTTACTCTATACAACAAATACACTCTCACAAACAGATCAGAACAGAGTGTTAGAAACACTCTACATGAGAAACTATAAACTCAATGTCTGTCATTTTGCACACTACTCAGTCAAATGACGTGAAGAATCAAAAGAGAAGTGAACCGTACATGGAGAAATATTTCTTCGAAATACAACATTAATATTACTGAACAAACATGGATTGATACTACAGAACTCTCTTACACAGTATTTAGACGATACAAACATAAGAACTCTAGTAAATGTAATTACATGAAGAATCAAGAAAGATTTCCAAACATGAAGTGAGAAGTGAACGTTCACAAACAAAAGCTCTATATAACAGAAACATGCTTCCAACTACACTTGAGTACACTGCCAAAACACATGCAGTGGAGTATATGGGACGATCTGTAGTATTACTTTTTAATTATAAGTATTTATTTTGCTTTTAAAATTGTTTCCAACATTGTTAGGGTTTGAGATTCGATATTACATCCGGTCTTATAGTTTCATCTTTGTGTACTTATCAATGTATCTGGTGCTGTACAACCTCTGTTTAATTTCATCAGTCTTTTATATATCCAATTCTTTTGTCTAGTGTCCGCTATTTTTTGTTCGGTTCTGTTCCTTCTCTGATTAGTTATGACTGTCTGTATGAATCGTTATTGACATTTGATGATTTACATTTTTCAGACGATCTTGCCTGGAGAAGAGGAACTGACGATCCATTGTTAGTGGATGTATTATGGCCGAACACTTCTCATGTTCAGTTATTAATTCCAAACCAAATATATCACTCCATGTCCCTGAGATTGGTGCACTGATCATTTCATTAGCATCTTGCTACAGTTTCCTCGCGAGTGACGCAAAGAATGATTCGCCCCGCAGTCCACTAACAGTGACGTTGTTGTGCGACCTACACCAGTCAGACACATGCTCCGCTTCGTCAAATTATTGATGATGGTGCATGTTTTACGTTTTAATTTATAATAGCTGCTTTACACCGAACCGGCACGGAGCGTTACAGTTTCATCACTCTGTGCCATCTGTGTTGCGGCCGACGATACGCTCGCGACCACCATCTAATGTCACTTCCCTCTTTCTTCATTAATTTTAAATGCTAATTTTCATTTTTGATTCCCCTTTGAGGCTAGTAACTGTGTCACTCTGGCACACAACGTGGGGCCAGACATCAGTACTGTTGTATTAATATATATTTTGTTTTATATTTCATGGTCTATCTTTCGAGGGACAACCTGTTGTATCTGAAAGTAATTGATGGTAAATTTCTCGAATGGCCAGTGAAAGAGGAAATATTGTACAATCCTGGAGTTATGAAAGTACAATGCTGCACTTCACATCTGTAAAAAGGTAAGCGATATCATCATTCTCGCCCTGTTTTACATGTTTGATAACTTTAAATGCTTGTTCCGTAACTCATATTTTGGCATTTTTTCTGTTAACTACATCATTGGTGTTAATTTGCATTTTAATGTTGACTTCCATTGTTAAAAGTTTGTCAAACATGTCTGCCATTGTGCTGTGCTATGACAAGATAGCACATTCATCTTTCTAGTGTTTTGCTTAGTCCTTCAGGCTGCCATCTTGTCCTTGCTTAGTAATTACATTGCATAGTGTTAAAATCTCAGTACGTTGTGCAGCTTCATTTTATTATCATTCAAAGTTAGTGTTACCATATTTTACTGTTTCTATTACTCAATGCCGAAATACGGAAAATTTTCCACTATGAATACCAGCGACGAGATACACAGACAATCGCATGTCGATGACGGTACTGCTGCCGATGTGGTAATGGTGGGAACCGGTTCCACAATTGATGTTTTGGAAACCAGAAGCGCAAATGCTCCAAATGTATTGGAATCTGATGACATGCTAATGGGAACAAGTGAAATAACTGCACAAGTGACACAGTCGATTGCAATGTTTGAAGATTGTTTCGAAGTTTAACAGATACGTTCAATAACATCTCTTCCAACATGTCAAAAAAGCTGGATGAGAAATTCAATGAACAACACTCTGAGTTATGAGAAAGCTTTAATGGACAACATACTGATTTACAAGGTAAGTGCAATGCGCTGTGTCTAATGCAAAATTTGAAAATTTGACTAAAAATATCCGAGAAAGTTTTAATGAACAAAGGACCGAGTCTAATGCAAAATTTGCAGATTTAACTAAAAATATTCAAGAAAGTTTTAGTGAGCAAAGCACTGCATTAGATGCAAAATTTCAAGGCTTATCTAAAAACATTCATGGGAAATTTGATGATATAGTAGTCACTGATCTGAACAATCAACTGGATGCAAACCTAGTGCAAATCCAAACTGAGATCTCGAGCTTAATTGAAGCATAACGTGAGATCCCGGATCAAGTTAAGCAGTTGTCTGATGATGTGAAGGACTTAAAAGATAAGCAGGCAACCATGCAAGTGAAAATGTCAAATTTAACAGACCAGTTTGCGGAACTTTCACTTGAGCAAGAGTACAAATTGCAGCAAAACCTCAACGCTCAAGGTTGAAACATTAAATAGGGAATTTGGTGAATGGGTAACAGAATGCAATAAAGGTATAATTAAAAAAAACTCAGACAGAAGTACGCTCCGCAGTACAAGCTGTTGGTGCAGAGGTACTGTCTGAACCAGGAACGACTGCCAAATCGTTGCAGCATCAACTTGGCCACATTCAAAATATTTTGAAAAATGAGTTGCCTGGGTGGTAGCAACAAGTGAATGATTTAAAAAATGATGTCTCCTCTTCCTCTATGAATAGATGATGAATGCAGCTAGCCGATAACTTTGTGTAATGTCTTGTCTGTATAGACGTGTATCTGTTGTCTTTAAGACCCTTTCACCCTCTCTCTCTTTCTCTCCTTTATCTATGTACAGTTTTTATTATAATATTTCATTACGTGAAATCAGCCAAATAGGGTCTTTGGCGGAGTCCTTCGTCTTGGTAATCAGCAGCTGGCTTGGTGTAAAAGATCTTTACATTTATTATTACTGTTAAACACTGTATTCAGTCGGGAGAATCAATCGTGTGGACAATTTGTCCCTTTTACGAAAGATTGCAAATTCCAGATGTATACGAAGCCTTTTTGGACGATTTAACACAGACTTAGTGATTGCAGGCTCTCTTTGACACAGCTGAAACTTCCCCACTAATTACAGGGCCAACGTGATCATCAAATGGTTCAGAAAAAAACTCATTCATTCATTCACTCTGGAACAAAAAGTCACAAACCTTATTTATGAAGTAAATTGTGTATTAAATCCATCTCAATTACATGTCCAGATCTCCGGTGGTTCCACGTCTTAATTATTTTCCGTTTACATTCTCTTTCTATTCAAACAAACCGCTAGTGGCACAAAAGTTAATTCGCTCGATTTAGCAAGAAGAAAATCAGAATATGTATCTCTCAGAAATATGTGAAGCCCTCAATCCCTACTCCAGAAGCTGTCCTAGTTACTACTCTCACAAACATGGAGAATGCATATATGCATCTCCGTTATTTCAAAGAATAAACGCGCTAGTAAATACTTTGGCTTCGTCTAGCTGTCGCCGCATATGTTACGAGAAAATCAGATCAGATACTTTTCCAAAGTGAATGAATGTAGATGGTTTGGTTGACAGTGATTAATTGGTGCATGGTAGAGGGTATTTTCTGTGGGGACATTACAATGCCCCTTGCAGCGAGCGAAGTTTGTGAGCCTAATTTTGATTTACCGAACACACTTCGCAAGCAATCTATTAGTGTGGGTAACCCGGAAGTGATGAGTGTCAGTCCTCTGACTGAAAAAGAAATAATTATGTTTAAGACAGACAAAGAAAATAAACATTGGAAACAAAAGAAATGAAGAGACAGGTACCGCGGCTGTATTGCTTTTACGTGCATCAAGGTGTTATGTTTGCTGTGCACAACCAAGGAAGATGATCTTTCATGAGACTGTTATCAGGGTCTACCCATTCGGGAACTTTCTTAAGCAGGGAAACCTTGGAAAACCTCTTAAGCCTAGACCCCCAGCCTACGGTACATAGAAGATAGGAAAGCCTACAGAAGAGAAAAAATAATTTTGAAATTGATCTCTAAAGGAAAGAAAGGGATCGATTTATATAACGATTTGGAGAAGAGTGATTTGTGCCTCTAGCAAAAAAAATTTACAATAAATAACTCGAGATTCTTTTTTTTTTTTTTTTTTTTTTTTACAATCTTGTTTCCAGGACAATATCTTGCGATGCTGAAACTCCCCCGGATCTTGCACGTCCCCGACGTCCACATTTGTAGTCGGTCTCTCCCACAACGGGAAGAGTAGAAGGAAGAGGGATACCAGATTTCACATGCAACTTTCATTCCAAAAGAGTTAGCAATGACCGAAAGGGAAAATCTTCCTGTAAAAGAACTGGTTAGGTTCCACCGTCCAAGATTCTCCTTTTTGAAAACAAAATCCCTATGGGTTCATGCATCCTTTTTCTTACGATGTACTGCAAGGAATTTAGCCATTGGCTTAAAGTTTCTATCTATCCATTGACTAATGCTGTTGCCGAAAACATCATAATAATTACTCTCGTTTGAATTTTCTTTTGGACTTCGCATCACCATTTGTGCTTGTAAGTCCAAAAATTCTGACACATTTTCTGTCAATGATTTATTCTTTGTAATTTAAAGGATTCATGCAACTTGCAGTAGATTTTGGATTCAAATCATCGAATAACGGAAAGTGTGGTTCATTTTATACAAAGACATAATCCATCATTTCCTTGAAAAGTCATATCATTTATCTATACTAAAAAAATTTTATCCTAAATACATACATTTCTCCGCTTAATTGCTGTAATGGAAAAGTTATTAGTAGTGAGGAATGTGGATTCACTTCTTTCATTTATTCTCTGATTCATCTGGCATTCATACATGCACATATATGGAAATGGATTTTCAAACAAAATTCCAAAGTGAACAAGACCCATTAAATAACTACTAATTCTATGAATCTTAGTTTCTTTTGACATTCAACAATAAATCAAGAACTCTTAACGTCTAATTATGACACTTTTTTTTTTTTTTGAAGTTCAACATCAATCAGTTTCCCCTCGCGTTTGATGCGAGTCTCTTACAAAGCATATCTGTGTCGTCTATATCGATTCTAACTCTCGCGCCAGCATCAATTGTTTTGCGCGGGAAATTATCCTTGCGGCGTTAACCGTCACTCATGATTCACTGCCTAAACGCATCACTTCACACGTTTACACATCTAAGCGTGCACTTGAAAGTATATATGAACATTCACTGGGAACCTCTTTTGATTATGCAGCGTCATTTTCGGGAAACATTTCTTTCTTCTTGAAGGTCATTCAGATCCTTTATAAATCTTGATGACCTTAGCAATGCTAAAGTTCCATGCTTGCCCAAACACAGGTGAAGCCTATCTCCACTGTCTTCTTTGCAGCACTCGATAGTAATAGCTATTTCTACAATCTGTGTCACTGATTAATTATTTCAGTTTAAAGTTTTCTAACACTAAACACACACAGTTTATTGTTATGTATTTATGAGCGTTCATCTCTGTCATTTGCAAAGGGGAGCAGTATGGGCTTGCAGAGGGTTTGATCAAACCCCATTTCAACATGCGATCTATTTCCTTTTGAACTTGAGCCTTTAACCTCCAGGGAACAGGATAGAAAGTTTTACAATACGTTTCATACGGCTTAACGTAGAGATGGCATATGTATCCCTTAATAACTCCTGGCCTTTCATCAAAAACGTTTTCATACGTGAATAATAATTCATTGAGCTGCTTCTTCTGATCTTCGATAATGCAGTCGGATTCATTTAACTTTTCAAACACTAGTTGACCGAAATCTTCTTTGACTTGGAACTCATTAATTATGTGCTCTTTAGAATTTTGGGCCGTCCTGATTACTTGCACACTGATCCCACAATTATATTTTCTCATAAGGCATTTTTTTCTCAACAACTCCAACTCAATTTCTTGTTTATTAACATTCAACCAAATTTTTCCTGTTTTAAAATCTATTCTGCATCCGTATTGACATAGGCTTTCGACTCTGATAATGCAATCTATCACCGAATTTTTCACAACAAGTAATGTGCTTAATATTGCTACATATCCAACTTCCACACCAAGTAGTGACTGCACCTTTACATTAGCCGATCGAGCCCCAACGGCACCTATTATTCTGCAATTTTGAACTGGAAAAATTGGTACTCTTCTTATATTTCTGATCCTGTTGAATAGTGCCTCCGAAATAACATTTGTGGTTGCAGCTGTGTCTAAAACTGCCACTATAGGTACGGTCTCCATAATGACTTGCACTTTGGCTACTGCCACCTGTTCCTTATCCTCATCTTGTGGTTCTAAGTCCTCGGTCAGTTCATCTGCCAGTAATCGTCCATCATTATACGTTAGCATGGGTACACATATCCTGTTGCCCCTCAACCAATTGTTGACCGCTCCTCCGGGGCACAAGTGGGTCCTTACAAGTTTGTTGGATTTTGATTTGTCTGCTGGTTGACATCATCCGTCACTTTGGTAATTACCGGTTGATTCGTAGATGTCCGTCCCCACTGATGTTGGCTATTTGAATTCATTCCTCCCGGTTGATTCCACTTCCTATTATCGTTATTATTCCAGGCTTGGGGTCTGAAATTTCTTTCGTTCCCCCACACGGGATTGTATCTTTTCCCATTCCTGTTGTTCCTTGAATAGCCCCTCGCAAGGCCACTGCCGGGATTACTATTGAGATTTTGAGGGGTTTCTTCATTACTTAACGATCTCTGTTCATTCCTTCTAAGTGTCGATTGATCGCCATTGGTATAACACATACTTCCACCTTGCCTACCGTTTGGCGGAGGTTCTATCTCCCTATATTGGAATCTGTTATTACGGGCTTTCTGGTTATTCTCTTCGATAATATCTATATGGTCTAACGTCGTGAGGAATGACTCCAAGTCTTTGTCATTGCCGTAAATCAATTGATTCCGGATGCTAGTTGGTAGTCTTGCCTTAAGTATGTTTATTATGTCTGGCAAAGGCATAGGTCTGTCCCAGTATCTCGTTTTATTTATATATTTCTCGAAATACTTTCTAAGGGTTCCTTTCGAAAAGGAGAAAGGCTCTGGGTAGAGCACCTCCTACCTTAGGCGTTCCTGTACCCCTTCTGACCAGAACTTTGCTAAAAACGCCTTCTCAAAATCGTCATATGTCGAGCAAACAGAAGTCATGTCCGAGGCCCAGATTGCCCCCGAACCTTGTATATATCCTGTAACAAAACTGATCTTCTGCCACTCTGACCAATTTCTGGGTAGCACTCCTCTGAAACTTCGAATAAAAACAATTGGATGGACCCCCCTTTTGTCAGGGTTAAAAATCTGGAATTGCCTATGCTTTATCATTTTTTCTTCGGCATGGCAAAGGCTTTTGTAATCTCCGTTAGATAAGAATTCACGCGAACAGCCCGCTTGTAGCAATTTAATGTTTGAATTACTTACACAAGTCAGTATTGTGTGCGAATGGGCAGTAACTGGCTCTATAGTCGCTGCCAACTTCTGCTGCTGCCCTGTATTCATTTGTTCTGAGCTTTGTTGTGAAGCGCGCATTGACTCTTCTATCGTTTGTTTCCAATGCTCCAAATCAGCACCTAACTGGTGTCGCACCTCCTCAAGTCCTTTCGCAAACAAATTCTCTCCCTGTTTGCCAGATAAACTCTGGAATGCTGCCTTAACATTTTGCTCAACGTTTTCACACATTAGCCTTTTGTTTTCTAATGTGATTTCAGATAATTTACCAGTTAATACGTTAATTTGGTGGTCTATAATGTCTTGTCGCTCTGTCAGATGTTCAACGCTTTCCCTTAGGTTAGCCTGTGTACGTGCCACTTCAGGAAGTTGCGCAATTGCACATGACATGGCGTCTTGCTTTTGTATTAATTGCGGAACCATTTCCACTTGTTCCCATACAGTATCTATCTTAATAGCGACATACTCCTTCATTTTGACACGTACGTGGTGAGTAGATTCCTCACATTGTGCTTTCACCAATTCTATTTGTGCAGTTAAGTTTCGTTGCATCTCTTCGGCCTGATCTTTGAGTTCCTTGGTCTTCGCCTCTATCCGCTGCTCTAATTCGAAAAAACTGTCTTGTAACTGCTGCTTAATCTCAGTCTGGACTAATTTCATTTCTTCTTGAGTTTGAGTGACTGTCACTAATTGTGCTTTAATATCGATTTTCAGATTTTCCTGCCCTTCAGTAACTGAGGCTAATTTTGTATTCAAATCATTTTGGCCTTCAGTAACTGAGGCCAATTTCACGTTAATGTCGGTTTTCAGATTTTCCTGCCCTTCAGTAACTGAGGCTAATTTCGTATTCAAATCATTTTGCCCTTCAGTAACTGAGGCTAATTTCGTATTCAAATCATTTTGCCCTTCAGTAACTGAGGCTAATTTCGTATTCAAATCATTTTGCCCTTCAGTAACTGAGGCTAATTTCACGTTAATGTCAGTTTTCAAAGTATTCATGCTATCGGTTATCATCTCCATCTGTCTCATGATAATTACCAATGGATCTAATCCCTGCTGTGTACTTGCTGTTACACCTCCAGCCGTGTCTACAGGGCGTTCTATTGCGCTATCTGTAGCCATCTGTCCTACAACACTTCTTACTGCATCACTATTATCAGTGCTAACAGCTGAAGGCTGTTGCGTGCTACTTTGCTCTGCTTGACTCATCCTAAACATTACCCTAGTTAAAACCATATTAATGTTCTACTGTCACTATATATATCTCCCTTCTACTGTCACTATATGTAACTCTGTTCACACAAAAGTACTTCTGTGTCTACCTTCTTAATGTACATATACAGATAAATGCAACTGGGACAGGTCAATGAAAATACATCTAACATGAACAGAGTTAATCAATGTTCAAAAATCAAATGACACTAAACAAAAAAGCATATACTTCAACCATACTAGCAAGCTATAATAATAAAAATATAGATCTGGCCTTTTCTCTGTGCCCAGCGTGCTGTCTTTCGGCTTTATTTATAGATCCAATTATATCACCTGCGAGTCTTTCCTCTCTTTTCCAAGCGTCATTTAGGTTAGCTCATCGTAGTTGACATGAAACAGAGAACAAAATTATTTTAGCAACTTCCAAAAACGTGTCCTGTCACGGATTGGCCATTTTAACAAGATAATAATAAGTTGTCTCCTCTTCCTCTATGAATAGATGATGAATGCAGCTAGCCACTAACTTTGTGTAATGTTTTGTCTGTGTAGACTTGTATCTGTTGTCTTTAAGACCCTTTCACCCTCTCTCTCTTTCTCTCCTTTATCTATGTACAGTTTTTCATTACGTGAAATCAGCCAAATAGGGTCTTTGGCAGAGTCCTTCGTCTCGGTAATCAGCGGCTGGCTTGCTGTAAAAGATCTTTACATTTATTATTACTGTTAAACACTGTATTCAGTTGGGAGAATCAATCGTGTGGACAATTTGTCCCTTTTACGAAAGATTGCAAATTCCAGATGTATACAAAGCCTTTTTGGACGTTTTAACACAGACTCAGTGATTGCAGGCTCTCTTCGACACAGCTGAAACTTCCCCACTAATTACAGGGCCAACGTGATTATCAAATGGTTCAGAAGAAAACTCATTCGTTCATTCACTCTGGAACAAAAAGTCACAAACCTTATTTATGAAGGAAATTGTGTATTAAATCCATCTCCATTACATGTCCAGATCTCCGGTGATTCGACGTCTTAATTATTTTCCGTTTACACTCTCTTCCTATTCAAACAAACCGCTAGTGGCACAAAAGTTAATTCGCTCGATTTAGCAAGAAGAAAATCAGAATATGTATCTCTCAGAAATACGTCAAGCCCTCAATCCATACTCCAGAAGCTGTCCTAGTTACCACTCTCACAAACATGGAGAATGCATATATTCATCTCCGTTATTTCAAAGAATAAACGCGCTAGAAAATACTTTGGCGTCGTCTAGCTGTCGCCACATATGTTACGAGAAAATCAGATCAGATACTTTTACGAAGTGAATGAATGTGGATGGTTTGATTGACAATGATTAATTGGTGCGTGGTAGAGGGTATTTTCTGTGGGGAGATTACAGCCACAAGTGCCAGATTCACTTCCACTGTTTCTGCAAAATAATCTGGCGGGGCAACACAGAATAATATGACATCACCACTACATACTGGACATTACAGTCCGTATGGTAATTCTCCACTCGAATCTGTGGGGGCAGCGAATGTCTTAACTACGGTGTTGCTAGAAGAAGGGCTGTTGAAACACCATCAGTTTCAGATTTTTATGCCGGAGAAGAAATTCCCACACCCCATAGTTTTTATCAGAGGTTTCTGGGGGGTGCTGCCTATGTCACGGAATGACAGGCAGGTATGCATGATAGGAAAATCCACACTGTGGACTACAGCCCATTGCCGAACATTGTACAACGTATGAACACTGCGAGCAGGTGTTTTTGGACAAGTATTGGTCACCACATGTGCAAGCCAAATTGAGACAAGAGGTATTTAATCCTGAAAAGTACCGCCCTAAATAGGGAACGATTTGAAAGTACTTCGAGCGGTATATTAACAAAACTAGGTACTGGGACAACCCCATCACGTTGAAAGATGTGATCAGGATATTAAAAGGCAAATTACCGGTGGATATCTGTGAAAAATTGCTTCACGGCCTGGAAGATGACATAGAGGGATTTTTATTGGTTCCACATGTGCTTGATTTAATCCATGATGGCGCATGCCACACAAACGGCAAACAGTGGTGCACTAGCAGTGTAGTCTTGCAACCATAAGAACAATGGTCGGAACAGCACTGCCAATAATGATGCGGCCCCGCTCAAGCAAGATGTGCAGCATACTACAAACGAAAATCAACAGCCGCATTACAGTGGTGGATTTCAAAGTCGAAATAAAAATAATACATTTAACCCTGGTTATCATAATGGTTGCAACAGATCAAATGCAGAACAGTGGTTGTCCGGACAGAGCACAAGTAACCGTTGGCCGCAAAACCCCTTGCAAAATAATAATCTGCCCAACATCAACATGGGCTGGAATCAAATTGTTTACAAGCCGAGGCCACCAGTCAGATGCTCACAAAATCCCAGAAATGAGACAGTGCAAATTGTGGAGTGTATAGACAAGCGCCCTACGCAAACTTCGTATGCGTCAAACTTACTGTGGTCTCATCGCACTCCCTCATCATGACCGCAGAATTTAATAGGGGCAACAGTACTGTTCATGTAGCGAACATGCTTCGTTACAATGACAATGCAGATATATGAGAAGAACTATCAGGTGCTCCAATATCTTGCAGAGATACTTGGGTAGATCAGGTACAAGCAGCTGTAAATGGGGTAGTTGACAGTATTCTGGTTACCATTATAATCGACACAGGTGCGAGCATGAGTGTGATTGCTACTCATTTTCTGAAAAGAATACGGGAAAACACAAAAGTACTGACATTGTCTGTACAGAATTGTGTTGTGTTGGGAGCTATTGGTGCGTATACACAAAGGGTAGAAAAGCAGGTACTGGTCTTAATTGAATTTGAGAGCAGAGCCATGGAGTGTACGTGCTTGTTAGGGATGGAGTTTCTAAGATGGAGGAATACGTGTATCAACTTCAAACACGGAACCTGCACCCTGACTATTAATGAGAGGGGGTAAAGTTAAATTTAATTCTACAAAAGCACATAAAGTCAGTTTTCATACAGACCTGTCTATCCGAGTAGTGAGTGTAAATGTACTGGTGCAGACAGTCATTTACCCCACAACCAGTCAGATCCTGTATTGCCATATTCAGATGATGATCTACTCAACGTAAGCAAAATATTTGCTAAGGCAAGAGAATCTGAGTGTCTTAGTGAGCAACTAAAGAATGATCTTATGTATCTCTTAACCACGTATGTACATGTCTTTTCTAAAAAGCCCCGTATTATCAAAGGATACATATACCACATGAATGTTGTTCCCAATGATACTTATTGCAACAAGACCTATGCAATCCCATGGGCCTGCAGGGATGCCATTAAACAAGAATTACGAAAGATGCTCAAGTGGAATGTAGTTTAAACTTTGTTCTCTCCTTACTGCAGTCGGTTATTAGCCATTTTTAAACCAGGTGGTGGACTGCACGTGGTCCTTGATGCGCACAACATAAACAAAATTGTTGTACTGGTATGTACACATCCAGAAGCTCTGGAAGAGTGCAAAAATATTTAGGTGTGAGTTTTCTAACTGCACTGGATCTTGGACCATCGTATTGGCAGACCCAGCTGTCAGAAGTTTCACGCAAGTATACTGCCTTTGTACCTGCTGGATGGTCTTACCAGTTCAAGGAGCTACCGTTCAGGTTAAACATCAGCTCTGACATATTTATTACGACCCTTGACGCTGTTCTCAGCCCAGCGTTGTCGGATAAGTATGTTCATTTATTAATCGCCACAGCTTCTTGGGATGAACACCTAGAATTGTTAAAAGTAGTATTCCAATGATTTTCGGACTCAGGTGTTACTGCAAACCTGGAGATATTGGAATTTGGCAAGCAGCAAATGAAGTTTTTAGGCCACATAATATCTCTGTCACGTATTGGTACTGACCCAGACAAGATAAGGTAATAGCTAAGTGTCCGCCACCCATGACGAGAAAACAATTAAAAGCTTTCCTTGGCATGACATCTTTCTTTAAATGATTTGTGATAAACCAGCTGTTGAACAGTCCAGAATTACTAGCTTTGTTAAAGAAAAATGCTCCCTGGTCCTGGACTCCACAGTGCAAAGAAGCATTTAAAAGAATTAAAGATGCATTGGTTCATGCCGGAATTCTGGAGCATCCCTACATGCAAAAACGTTTTTGCATTGCCTCAGATGCATCCTATTCAGGTTTGGGCTCTTGTTTATTTCAAATGGTTGTGGTTGATGGCCGAATGGAAGTTTGGGTTATTAGCTTCACCAGCAGAGTATTAACTGAGTGTGAAAGATCTAACTCAGCTACAGCGTTGGAAGCTCTCTTCTTTGTATGGTCTTTAAAGAAGTTTAATTATTTTATTTGCAGTCGGTACATTAAAGTGTACTGCAACCATAAGGCACTTAGCTTTCTTTTGACCTTTCAGCTTCTACACCAGAGCTTGATGCAGCGGGTCCTATTTTTGCAAGAATACGATTTTGAAATTATCTATATAAAGGGCAGCGAAAATATTATCACTGATGCATTATCCAGGTTGCCGTGTGGTCTTCCTGAGTTCAGTGAACTTGTCGAGCAGGCCACCAATTACAAAGTGCTACTGATGAAAGGTCCTGTCCATCACAGATACTATTTAGAAATGTATAAGAACATGAAAACCCTGCAAGACATAGATCCGAAGTGGGCAAAAGTTAAGGGTGTGTTGGCAGAGCAGGCTACTCATAAACTAAGTCGATTCTACACAGTGCACAATTACATGTTATTCCATAGGAATAATTCTGATACAGAATTGTGGTGTGTGCACATAACATGTGTGTACCAGGATCACCTAATCGGGTATACACACATGTCTTGGGGGCACTGTGGAACAGAAAAATGTAAGCAGAGGATCACCACTTACTGTTACCTGCCCAATCTGTACAGTTGCATGCATCATTTGAACATGTGTCATATGTAAGAGAACCAAACCGATGTACATACCAAATAAGATTCAGCTGCATCCCATCCTGACATCAAAACCTGGAGAGATTGCTTCAATTGACTTGGCTGGCCCATACCCTCATGGAAGCAGAAGTGTCGAGTACCTTGTGGCTATACATGATTTGTTTTCCAAACACATCCGTTTGTATGTAACAAAATCAGCTCATGCCACACACATTGTTAAGAGACTGAAGAAGGATTATTTCCCTTGTTTCGGTAAGCCGAGTGCGATTTTGTCTGATAATGCATTGAATTTCACTGGGAGAGTTTGGTGTTTGTTTCAGAGAGAGCAGAACATCAAACAGATTTTAATTTCTCTATTCCACCCAGAAAGTAATTGCGCACAAAGAGTATTCAAAGAATTCAACTGTTTTATCCAGACTTACACTTGATTTAGTCACCCTCTTTAAAGAAATCATGAATGACCTTCCACATCTGTTCACAGGGCACACACCCAATGAAATAATGTTCAATAAAGCTGAGAAGAATGAGTGGGCAGCTCCCCTTCCACTCGCCCTGAGATGCAACATCTCGTGGGAAGAGAAGACTAGACAGGCACTCATATCATTAAATATTAGTGCTGAGAGATGAAAATGAGTATACGATAAAACGTTAGGATGGGTACAGTCATTTAACCTAGGTGAAATGGTGTTACTTTGGTCCCACCCTAAACCATCTGTCCTAAAAAGAGAGATATACTGGCCCGTTCAGGATTTTAAAATTCCACATGATGGGTGTTACTTCTTACATTACCGAAACCATGTAAAGTGAAAGGGCTTTACCAAAATTTGGACCTCAGAAAATTTATAAGATAGGATCTTGATTTGTTCTTATAGAGAGAGAGATAAAGGTGTACTTAATTTGTCTATGATGGATTTTCTTATTTTGTTCCTAGAATCAGTATTTCTGTGTAAACCTGTATGTAACCATTTGGCAAAGTATAATTATTGGAAGAAAAAGCATGCTGCTCTAAATACTAAGAGATAATGAGATATCTAAATAGTACGAAAATTTTAAATGCAATGATTTCTGTGTTTGCTCTAGTGGATTACCATTATGTGTGGTTTTTAAGTGTATTTGTATCTATGCTTTGTGTGTCACTTGTGGTCACAAGCCTTCCTGTTTTTGCTGGCTTTGGTCATTTTGTTTTGACTTTCTGTCATGTACGGGTTCAGGAGGCATGATGTCCTGACCTTTATTTCTGTTCACATATTTATTAGACCATGGACCATTTGTTAGTGTCCGATTGAATGACTGATTCCAGATTTGGAAAATACAGCCGATTTTATGTCCCTTTTTGTGGCTAAGAATATACCAAGCTAGAAAAATGACCATTTGTATCTGACTAAAGTATACTTTTATGTATCTGAAATCTAAGAAAATACTGTTGTCACGAACTAGAGACTGAAGTGCAAATGTTGTGCATAGTTCCGATGCACAAAAATTCCAAGGACAGTTGTGTGACAAATAAATAATGCAAAGACACTCTGTGGAGTGAGCACAACTAGCAAACCCTTCGACAAAGCAAACTTTCTCACTGTCATGTGGGACATAAAAACACAGAACATTATAAAGTGAATAAGTTAGTGGTGTTTACTCACCTCTACCTGGCTTTGTTCGGATGGTATACTGCTGCGTTGTGAATCCTCTGGACACTGTAATCCTGTGATGCTGCAGGTAGTCCACGGTTCACAAACCACTATCACCGAATCAGAAACACGAGTGACGAATTAATTATTGTGAGAATTCAAAAGTCGCCTGCCCACATGTGGTAGCCAATGGACACAATCTCCACTATAAACTGATTCTTGTCATGGTGTGTACATTATTGAACCTCAGAACTCTGCTGCAGCAGTTTTGAAAAAAGGTACTGTTAAGCCATAGAAAGCCGCTCTAACACTACTGCTCTGTAGAGCAACGTGATGTAAGTGTATAGAGTTAAATGTTTTGAACAGTATCGTATACAGAGACGGTAGACAGAGCATCGTACCAACCTATGAGCAGTGTAAATAAACTGAGATCAAAGAACAACTGTTCATGACCGAAAATTAATAAAATCTGAAACCTCACCAGAATCTTAGTTCAGAACATATAGTTGGCAGCATTGCATAGCTGTGTGTCTATTAAGCACTGATGCCATGTAAAAATTTTGTTCCATGATCCCGTGGAGTACTGGGCAACAGTTGGCAGCAAATTGGAACTCAGCGGTGTGCGCCTGCGTACTAACGCTGACGATCCAGCCGTCCAATGTCATGCCCGCTGCTTCCACGGTGGGCGGCGGCCTGCTGACATTGACTGGAGCCATCAGCTGATCACATCCCTTCCCCGCAGATACTATGCAAGTGCGCTCGACCGTAGCTGCGCGGAGCTAAACAAACATCGAGTCTACATTGAGATTGTATAATTTAACATTTCCATAATCCAACTCCACCAGATGACCACGAGTCTACGTTGAGTTTGTATCCACTCATTTTCTCCAAAAATACTGAGGCCATCCAGCACTAGAAGGCTTCGAGTCTACTTTGGTTTATATTAATTCCTTATATGTTGCACATTTTCCGCATCTACCAGCACAAGAAGACTTTAAGTCTACTTTGATTTATATAAATTCCTTACATTTTTGACGTTTCTTCAACTATCATTGCAAGAAGATTGTTTTATGTAAATTCAATAAATTTTGCACATATCAGTGAAACCACCAACTCCAGGAAGGCGTCGAGTCTACATTGAGGTTATATACATTCAATCTTTCTTTGAACTTAAAAAGTTGACAAATTGTCAGGACCTTCAGTCTGATTTGCCTTATACTATTTTATTGTCTGATGAATTCTGTTTTATGAAGCATCTCCACCTAAATTATTGCACTATGGACAATTCGAAGTAAAGCTACTTTGTGTGAATCATTGCTTGTCTATGGAATTTGAAATTTTAGGAAACAATTGTTATTTTTTTACCTCTTTTCTATGTCAAGGTGCTAGTATGGTTGTGTCATGAGCAAATATGTGAATAACATTTATTGATTTTTTACTTCTTAAAATGTTTCATGTATTGCACAAAATATCTGAATACTTAGATTGTCTATCCATTGCTGATTCACATGCAAATGCTTTGTACCATGGGTTGACCCTAATGTTAGTAGAAAACTTGAAGGTATTCGGTGGTTTGTATGCCTTCAAGCTTTCTAGTGAGCCATTGTTGTATTAATTTTTAATTAGATATATATTTTGCTTTTAAAATTATTTCCAACATTTACGGAGACAGAAATTCCATATTACATCCTGTCTTATAATTTCATCTGTGTCTATTTATTGATGTACCTTCTGACGTACAACCTCTATCTAATTTCGTTAGTCATTTTTATATCTAATTCTTTTGTCTAGTGTCTGCTGGTTTTTGTTCGCACTGTTCCCTCTCTGATTAGGTACGGATGCATTGTCATGACTCTCCGTATGAATCTATGTTCAAATGTACTGTAAGTGCTTTAATATAGTCAAAGTTAACGTTACTATGATTTTCAGTTCTTAATTTCAACCTTCCATGTCACTTTAATATTAATTTTTTATGATTTATGATTCTCAGATGATCACGGCTGGAAAAGAGGCGCCACTGACCCATTGTTAGAGGACGTATATAACCGAACACTTCACGCGTTCAGTCATTAATTTCAAACCGTGTATATCACTCCACGTCCCTGAGATTGGTGCAAAGATCATTTCATTTGTATCTTGGCGCAGTTCTCAGGCGAGTGACGCAAAGAATGATTCAGCCCACCATCCACTAACAATGACGATGTTGTGCGACCTCCACCAGTCGGATATAAGCCCCGCTTTGTTCAAATTACTGATGGTGGTCCATGTTTTATTTTTTAATTTATACTAGCCACTTCAGGCCAAACTTAGAACAGAGTGTTGCAGTTCCACGGCACTGCGCAGGCCATATTTGGGGCGACAATATGGGTGTGACTGCCATCTAATGGCACTTTCCTCCTCCTTTAATACGAGGCAAGTTTTTTAAGTAAGAACCGTTTTGAAATTAAAAAAAGACGTTCTAAGATATTTCAATAATTTTATTTCTACATGAAAGCCTGTACCTTAATCTACTTTTCTACATAATTTCTATCAATATTGAGGCACTTGTCATAACGTTGTACCAGTTTTTGAATACCCTCCTCATAGAAGTCTGACGCCTGACTTGGTAACCACAGAATCACCACTGTTTTGACGTCGTCATCGTCTTGAAGATGCTGACCGCCCAGGTGTTTCTTCAAGTGCAGGAACAGATAGTAGTCACTGGTTGCAAGATTGGAGCTGTACGGAGGATGATCTAGAGTTTCCCATCAAAAGGGGATGTGATGAGATCTTTGGTCTGATTCGCCACATGCGGACGGGCATTGTCTTGCAGCAAAATGATGCCCTTGCTCAACTTCCATGGTCTGTTGCTTTGATTCCGTTATGATATAGGCCACCCATGTTTCGTCACCCATAGCAATTTGGCTTGAGAAATCATCACGGTTGTTGTGGTACTGCCCGAGTAAAGTCAATGCACTGTCTAAACCTCTGGTTTTGTACACATCCATCAACATTTTCGGTATCCAATGTACAAACAACTTTTGGTAATTCAAGTGCTCGGTCACAGTGCCATACAAAATACTATTAGAAACATTAGGAAAGTCATCCTGCAAGGAGGAAATCATAAAGCATCTGTTTTCTCTCACCTTATTGTCCACTTCCTGAAACTAACTTTCATTAATGACTGAAGGATGCCCACTCCGTTGTTCATCACGCATGTTCGTGCAGCCATCTTTAAATGCTCTCACCCACTTTCTTACCATTCCATCACTAATAATGTTTTCTCCGTACGCTGCACAGATCTCACAATGAATATTGTTTGCTTTTAGGCCTTTAACGGTAAGAAAACTTATAACAGCCCCCACTTCACATTCAGCGGAACTCACGATTATTGGAGGCACCTTAAACACTCAGTACACAACGTAAACAAGGAAGAATCAGACTGTAATGGCGTCAGTGCATAGATTAAGGTACAGGCTTTCATGTAAAAATACAATTATTGAGATATCTTAGCAGGTCTTTAGTTAGTTTCAAAATGGTACTTACTTAAAAAACATGCCTCATAATTCAGAGTGCTAATATACATTTTTTATTCCCCTATAAGGCTAGGAAATGTGTCAGGTCACTGAGACCCACAAAGACATTAGCTAGATCTTAAAATTGATACATATTTGGTGATGACACCTACCACTGAGTGTTCCCTAAATGAACAAACATGAATACAGCTCGAGAATAATTGACACATGCAATTGCATACTGTGACAAATAAATTAAATAACTGAAATATATATTAAGTTATAATTATATGATACAATACACCACAAATATAGCTCACTACATTCTAAGTTCAAGGATGGATTGAAGTATCAGAAACCAAGATATTGAAACAGAACTAATGTAAATGATATATAATTCTGGCTTATATCAGGCTAGGAATGAAAATGGGTAAAAAGGCCTAATAATGCCAAAAACCTGAATTACAATTATGTCACTATACAAGTGCACCAGAAACCTCTCTACGTCGAAATAATACACTGATACCATCTTGACAGAAACAAATGTGCATGCTTCTAACTACTGAGAACGTCCAATGACAGACTAAATCCACCTCTATATCTACAGATACATATACAGATAACTGCGATGCAGCACTTTTTCAACAGTCACAGTGCATATATTAAACCACTTACATTAACATTACATGAAGAATGCAGAAAGATGATTTTATCTTATGAAGAAATATGTCTCTACAAAACACAATATACTGTATACACACTCACATAAGCAAATGAGCGTACGGCTTCAGAATCACTCTACAACTGAAACTATAAACTCAATGACAGTCATTTGACACACTACTCAGTCAAATGACATGAAGAATCAAGATAGAAGAGAACCATACATGAAGAAAGATGCCTCCAAAATACAATGTAAATACTATTCAACAAACACATTTCAAATATGTCAACTGGTCACAGACACAACAACACAATGGATTAATACAACAGAACTCTTTTACACAGTATTTACACAATACGAAACTAAAAACACCAGTAAATGAAATTACATGAAGAATCAAGAAAGAAGATTCCAAACATGAAGAGAGAAGGTGAACTTTCACGAATAAAAACTCTATACAAAACAAGCAAACTTCCAAGCAAACTGACATAACACATGCAATAGAGGATATGCGATGGTCACTTAGACCTACAAAGCCATTAGCTACATGTTAAAATTAATACATATATGGTGTTGACACCTACCACTGAGTGTTCTCCAAATATATGAACATGAGTACAACTCAATAATAATTGACACATGTAATACCATACTGAGACAAATAAAGTAAAGAACTGAAATATATGTAGACTGATTAGTAACAATACATCATGAATATAGGGCACTATATGATAAGTTCATCGACGGATTAATGTATTGGACACCGTGATATCAAAATGGAATTAATGTAAATGATTCATAATTCTGGCGTATATTACTGTATGAATGAAAATGGGAAAATGAGCTAATAAACCTAAAATTAGAATTATAAATTACAGACTGCAGCAAGTGTGTGGAGTGCATCCACTTGGGAATGGAAGGTAACCTGAGGAAGTAACGTGAATTCTAATTATGTAGCTATACAAGTGTACCTGAAAACCTCTTTGAGGAAATAGTATATTGAATCCATGTTGTCTGAAATAGATGTGCATTCTGTTAACTACTGAGAAAATCCACTGACAGAGAGAATGTAACTGTACTTCTCCAGGCACATTAAGAACACTACGTACTGTGTAAAAATGGCTGAATAATCTTTACCACACTGATAACTACAATACATTTCACCAGTGACAGTGCACATGTTAAAAAACTTACATTAACATTACATGAAGAATGAAGAAAGAAGATTTTGGCACATGAAGAAAGATGTCCCTACAAAAAAATTTATACCCTATGCAACAAACACACTCACATATGCAAATCAGGACACGGCCTTAGAATCACTCTACAACTGAACACTGTAAACTTGATGACAGTCATTTTACACACTACTCTGTTAAATGACATGAAGAACAAGAAAGAAGAGAACCGTACATGAAGAAATATGTCACTGAAATATAACATCAGTACTATTCAACAAACACATTTCAAATATCTCAACTGCACACAGACAGAAGAACAAATGACATTAAGAACAAGAAAGAAGATAACCGTACATGAAGAAATATGTCACTGAAATATAACATCAGTACTATTCAACAAACACATTTCAAATATCTCAACTGCACACAGACAGAAGAACACAAGGGTATGACAGAATTTTCTTACACAATTTTTACACAATACAAAATTAAAAATACCAGTACCTGACATTACACGAAGAATCAAGAAAGAAGATTTCTGAAAATGAAGACAGAAGAAGAACTTTCACAAACACTCTAGTACTACACAAACATGCCTCCAACTACACTCGAGTACACTGACATAACACATGTGATTGAGGATATGGAACTGTCACTGAGACCTACAAAGCCAATACCTACATGTTAAAATTGATACATATATGATGATGACACCTACCACTAATGAGCGTTTTCCAAATGAAAAAACATGAGTATGGGTCCAGAGTAAAGGATACTGGGAGTAGCATACTGTAACGAACCCATTAAATATAAATGTATGTTAACTTGCTATAATCAGTTCATGGCTTATATAACTCACTGAATGCTATGTTGATGGATAGGATAAATTATCATGCACTGAGATAACAAAACAGAATTAATGCAAGTGATACATATTTGTTGCATATATTACTTTTTTAATGTCATAGTAAATAAAATGACTAATGTTGCTTGAAATGTGAATTCTAATTGTGGCACTAAAGAGTGCACTAAAATTACTGTTTATGGATGTAATATGTTGAAAATATGCAGTCTGAAAGAGATGTATATGCCATTAACTACTGAAAAAGCGCTATGCCAGAGAAAATACAACTGTATATCCCCAGAATCAAAGAAGTCTATGTACTGTTGAATTTTTGCTGAGTTGCCTATACCACATATCCTCCATTCAAACTCATATATCTCTCTACTGATAACTGAAATACAAACTGGCAGAAGTGAAGCCGTGAGGTCAGGGCATGAGTCGTGCTTGGGTAGCTCAGTTGGTAGAGCACTTACCCGCGAAAGGCAAAGGTCCCAAGTTCGAGTCTCGGTCCGGCACACAGTTTTAATCTGCCAGGAAGTTTTACATTTTTCATTCTCTGTACTTTGGCCACCGTCACTTATTTTTTCCTCAAATAGCAAAACTCATTTACTGTTTTAAGTGTCTCATTCCCTAAAGTTACTCCCTCAGCATCACCTGCTTTAATTTTACTACATTCCATTATCCTTGTTTCGCTTTTGTTGATGTTTATCTTATAGCCTCCTTCCAAGACATTCTACATTCCATTCAGCTTCTTTTCCAAGTCGTTTGCTGTCTATAACAGATTTACAGTATCACTGGCAAACCTGAAAGTTGGACTTTAACTTTGTAATATTATTGGGATTTCCGTCGTATGAAAGCTTTCAGTACCCTTGGAAAGGCATTCACCTATCTGTATATTAAATGATAAACTTATGAGATGAGACATATTCTTTGAAAGACATTTGTTTTATAGAATTTACATAACTGTAAAGATGCGCATCTAGCGCGGACGCTAATACATCGATTGCGCAGTCAAAGAAACATTTTAACAAAAGCTGAACTGATGTTCCGCTTCGATCTAAATAAAAGCTGACAGTAAAAAACTTTTGTAGATCTTCAGATTTTTAATGTACTTCTTCTGCTGGTAATGTGAAAATGTAAAGAAAATTCAAGTAATTTATGTTCGAAACTGTAAATCGGCAAGTTATTGTTATGAGGTGTTGAACAGTGCAAGAATTGTCTTTAACGAAGGAGAAAAGTAATGACCGTAATTTGTGACATAAACATAAACCAAGGAGACAGCACAGGGCAGGCTAAAATCTGATTGCACCATACAGTTAGAAAAGTACTTATGTAAGTTGTATTGTTTATAAATAAGCCCTAAGTTGCTAGTGAGAATTGTTTGAATATATTTAGTGTTTACCGGATTCCTTATTCCGTTCTTTTCCGTTATACTTTTTGAACCTCCATGCCATATTATTTTTATAAATGCCAAACAGCCTTTACTACAGCAGAAAATACTGTGGCATCCTGGTGGTGTATAGAAGGCGGCCCCTTGTCTTCTATACAACTCATAGCTGCCCCATTTATTAATGATTTCATTTGCAAATGCAATTTTTTTTTGCTGTTCATTGTTAAAGGTCCCTTAGGTAATTATAAAATTCATACTGACTTAAAGAAATCTAGGTTGTTCTTTTCCAAATAATAGAAGTCTTTGCGTAATCAAAAACTAGCCTCCTTCATAATTTCAAAGGGAGTAATCCAGTAAACACTATCAAAATTTTTATCTGAGTCTATAAATACTTCAATGTAGGTTTGCCTTCCTTAACCTATATTCCAAAATAAGTCATAGGGTCAGTATTGCTTCATGTGTTTCTACATTTCTCCAGAATCCAAACTGATTTTCCCCAGGGCTGGCTATGGTCAGTTTTTCCATTCTTCTGTAAAGAATTTGTGTTACCATTTTGCAATGATGACATATTAAGTTGATAGTTCACACATCAGCAACTGCTGTCTTTGGAAGGGGAATTGTCACATTTTTCTTGGTGTCTGAAAGTATTTCACTTGTCTGATTCATCTTGCACACCAGATGGAAGAGTTTTGTCATGGCTGGCTCTTCCAAGGCTATAACTAGTTTGGACAGAATGGCGTGTACTCCTGAGACCTCGTTTTGACTTACATTTTTCAGTGCTGTGTCAAATTCTTCTCACTGTATCATATATCCCGTCTCATCTTCATCTACATCCTCTTCCATTTCTGTAATATTGCCTTCAAATTCACCTCCTCTCTATAGACCCTGTATATACTCCTCCCATCTTTCAGCTTTGCTTAGAACTGTCTTTCCATCTGAGCTCTTGCTATGCATGCAGCTGCTTCTCTTTCCTCTAGAGGCCTCGTTAATTTTCCTGTAGGTGGTATCTGCAGTATCTTTCTCCTCATGAAATTTGTTTCTAAATCCCTACATTTGTCCTCTAGTCATTCTTGCTTAGCCATTTTGCACTTCTTGTCAATCTCATGTTTTAGGCATTTATATTCCCTTTCACCTGCTTCACTTTCTGCATTTTTATATTTTCTCCTTCCATCTGTTAAATTCAATAGCTCCTGTGTTATCCAAGGATTCCAACTAATCCTTGCCCTTTTAATTATTTGATCCTCCACTGCCTTCACTATTTTATCTCTCAAAGTTACCCATTGTATAGATGACACCAGGATTCCACAGTATTCCTTTCCCCTGTTTTAGTCAATCATTGCTTAATGCTCCAGCAGAACTCTCAACAACCTCTATTTATTTCAACTTATCCAGGTCTGATCACCTTAATTTTCTACCTTTTTGCAGTTTCTTTAGTTTTAATCTATAGTTCATATCCAATAAATAAATTGTGATCAAAGCCTATATCTGCCTGCAGAAAAGCCTTACAATTTAAAATCTGGTTCTGAAACCTCTGTCTTGCCAGTATATAATTAATTTGAAACCTTCTGGTGTCTCCAGGTCTCATCTACATCTACAACCTACTTTCATGATCCTCAAACCAAGTATTAGTGATGATTAAATTATGCTCTGTGCAAAATTTGGTACAATATTCACCTGAAAAACAGTCTAATTGCTAAACAAAGCTCAACAGAGTGTAGTCCAACATAGTGCAAGAAAAGTATAAATGTATCTTTGTACGTATGAGAACACATTCACTATGCGGGTACAGTAAAGGTGAGCTAGTTAATGACTCAAGGAACATTATTGGAACATGAAGAAAGGTTTTCTGAAGATCCAGAATAGTGATAAGTGGAATTTTACAGTGACTAACAGTGAATGGCAGCTATGCAGACTGGATAAAGGACTTTTTCAAGATCAGTGTGACACTCTGGTTCTGATGCTCTTAGACCTAAGTTAATTAATGAAAAGTGCAATCTACCGACATCACATGCCTATATACATGCAGAGCAGTGGTGACTGACTCTCACTATGTTCTTTTAGTTTGTACTGCCCACATCAGTTTTTCTTTGCATTCCTTATGTTGCACCTTCTGTATGATTCTTTTGTCTTGTTATGAGTGGAGTCACAAGAGGTTTATTTTTATTATTGTTCATAGGCTTATGAATAAAGCATATTTGTGCTACTTGGATCAGTTAGATGTATTTCATGGTTACTATACAACTAGCAATGAGTTTGGAATGGTTTCCACATGTGCAGTCTTTAAGTATGTTTTCATCAAGTTTAGTCATTATGGATGCTGTGCTACTGGCTTGGACTGAACAGCTTTCTTTGGCAGTGACCACTTTATTGGCTTCCATTAACAGACAGGGTACCATTCCACTTTTCCTCCATAAGATGATTCAGCCAAAGATTGGGAAGCATACCAAAAAAGGCTCAGACAGTATTTTTTGGCTGTTGGTGTGGCAGACTCGAGTTCATGCAAAGCCTTTTCCCTGTCATAGATTCCACCTAAGGTGCATCAATTACTTTGTCAGCTTGCCCCTGGCAGCTCTGCTTTTGATCACATGTGCGGTTTATTGTCCAACTACCTTTGCAAATGACTGTGTCATAGGAGGATAAATTGAAATCTACTGATCCTGCAAGAAGCCAGCCCAGTCATGCAGGGCCTGTGCAGCTGAACTTCATGAAGTCAGCCATAAGTGTCAGTTCATTACTGATACCCATAATGACTCTTATGTAGACTCTATGGATGGTGCATGACACAGTTATCTGTTTAAAATTAGTCATATTTTGTGTGTAATGCTCTCCCAGTGGAGACATTGATATATTCTTCTCAAAACTGAATCAAAGCTTAGACAAGATTTCTGGACCAGAAGCAAATGTAATTATCTGTGGTGACTTAAACATTAATATGATGAAGCGTAATAAGGCTAGCAACATATATGTGAATATTCTATGCTGTTATGGAATATCCTCCCTTGTTAATTGTCCAACTAGAATAACAAAAGAATCTTCCTCATCTATAGATCATGTAGCTACAGATATTGATAGTAAAAAATGTCATATTGTTGTCCAAAACCTGGGCTTATCAGACCACCTCTGCCAGATCTCAAAAACTAACATTAATGTAGAAACTCCTCCTAAACTGTCTACATACAAAAGAATGTTTTCCAAATCAGCCCTGCATGAGTTTAAATCCCTGCTAGACTATGAAGATTGGAGGGAAGTCTATCCAGAAACCAATGCAAATCAGAAATTTATCAAGTTCATGTCAATTTTTAAACTCAGATTTGAAGAGATGTATCCCAAAACTCTTTATAAAATTAAAACTACAAAGAGAAATCACTGGGTGACTACAGGTATCAAAAAATCCTCAGAAACTCTTAGATATCTCAATGCCATAAAAAATAATCAATCTAACCCAGAAGTTCTGCAATTCTACAAAAAGTACAGGAAAATATACAGAAAGGTGCTGCTAGCTGCAAGAAAAACTTTCAAACAGCATAATATTACTTGAAGTTGAAAACAAGAGCAAAGCAGCCTGGAACATTGTCAAACAGGAAACATCTAACTCTGCTAAAAAGGACCTCAATTCACATATTAAAAACAAAGATGTACCAGTAGGTAACCCTAAAAAATTAGCTGATTTTGTAAACTCATATTTCAGTAGTATTGCAAAAAAATTACAGCAGAAATTTCCAGATATGTGTGATTTACCTACTCAGAACCAGTCAACAAACTCAATGGTGCTCTTGCCAACTACAGAAAGTGAAGTGGCACCAGTAGCACACCAACTAAAAAATAAAACTTCAGTAGCACTTGATGAAATCCCAGTCTGCGTAATTAAAGAATGTATAGACTCCATAAAGGGCCCATTAACAGACATAATTAATGAATCTTTCGAATCTGGATACTTTCCGGAGTACCTAAAACAAGCAAAAGTTATTAAAGACTGGTGTTTTTAGTTTTGTATTGTGTAAATACTGTGTAAAAGAGTTCTGTTGTATAAATCCATTGTGTTGTGTCCGTGACCAGTTGAGATATTTGAAATGTGTTTGCTGAATAGTATTTACGTTGTATTTTGGGGCACGTTTCTTCATGTATGGTTCTCTTCTATCTTGATTCTTCATGTCATTTGACTGAGTAGTGTGTCAAATGACTGTCATTGAGTTTGTAGTTTCAGTTGTAGAGTACAGCATCATTCTCTTCATTTATTATTGTCCTTTTTGCTACATTACAGGTTACATGAACGACTTTAATGGCAACAGATAGAGCAATATTTGAACTATTTTTCAACATAATCACCACCAGAAGTGAGATACTTGTCATGTTGTGGGATCAACTTCTTCATTCCTGTGTTGTAGAAGTCTTCCAGCTGGGAATAGAAGCAACACGTGATAGTTGTCCTCAGTTCTTTATCATTGTGAGAATGCTGAGCAGACAGTAGATATTTCTTAAGGTACTAGGAAAGATGGCAATCATTGAGAGCAAGATCAGGATAGTGCAGCGGATAATGAAACAGCTCCCAGTCGATGTCCAGAGCAGTTGTGCACTGAGAGCATTGTTGTGGATTAACACAACATGTGCATTGAGCATTCCACATCTCCCATTTTAAATGACCCATCACAATTTCCACAGTGTTTCACAGTAATGCTCAGCATTCACTATTTTGTCTCTGGGCAGGAAGTCAGTGAGCAGAATGCTCTTCCTGTCCCAGAATACTGCACACATTACTTTCCATACTGATCCAGTCAGCTTGAACTCTATGATGATCAGAGATCCACTGTGATGCCATTGTATCAACTGCTGTTTGATTTCCATGGAAAAGTGGACAACACATGTGTGATCACCAGTGATCTAACTTCAGGTCCAGAGAGGTTAGTTGAGCTGCCTTAGGACAGTGTTACTGTTCCTAATGAATCCACAGGTTTACATACACACCCCTTCAGAAAATTGCCTAGACAGTGACATTCTATCTGTTTGGTAATATGTTTGGTCTGCACACTTCACACAGTTGACAAATTTTGATCAGCACTGTGTTTTCTGCATTATGAAACTTTATCAAAGATTGAACATCGCACCATTGGTACAGCGCTACTGATGACATTTACTTGTCCAGCCAGCATATGATTGTCATGACAGCTCTGTCACACATGTGCTATATTTCCAGCTATATGTTGTTATGTGGAAAAAAAGTTAACTTAAATGTGACTGCTCTTATTAAATTTTTATGGATGTGTGTGAAATAGTGTTTAAAAAAGGGAATCTGGTGTTTAGTAAATAAGGATGACAACTTAAATTTGAATGTAGAATGAGAAGCAAAATTAAAGGAGTCATAAGTAGAACAAGTCTCCGGTAAATTGCATGAGCATAGTCAGGGGAGAAATAGAATTCAGTACATTAGTTGAGGGAAGTGAACCTGATGATGTGATAAGTGAAGTATCATAGCTGACAGGAAATGTTGGGAACATGGAAGTTTCTCCAAGATGTAGTCATGCATTCTAAAGGTACAGAGGGACCAGGAATGGTGGGGTATTTATTTTAATGCATGAGTCATAGGCTTGTCAGTGGACATTCTGTGGTAAGGTCATGAAATCCTAGGGGTACAGCTCAGCACTTGGAGTAAAACATCTTAGATGGTGGGAAATGGGAAGCAGGATCATATTATAGCTGAGAAATTGTTCCGAAAAGTGAGATATGATTATTGATGATGGAAAAAATAAGGACCTGAAGTGTCAAGAGACTAGTAGTTGGGTGAAAAAACCATTTGTTGCGTACCATAAACAAGAAAATGAGCAAGACATTGATAATAGATACAAATTTGAAATCTGGTGCAGTGACACAATTTTTCATTTCTCAAAACAATGTGTAGCAGTTTTGGAACAAACTGAAAACTGTAAATCAATGAATAAATATAAAGGGACAAAAGTGATACACAGCAAAAGAGTAAATAAGCAGGGCAGATGACAGTATAATGAAAAACGTTGAAGTACCAAATGTAAAAATTGAAGAATGTTTAGGAATCAAGTTTCAGCAAATGAGTAAACACCTGAATAATATATAGTGCTCAGAAAAAAAAAACTGCAAGAGACAAATCCAGCCAGTACTACAAAGCTTTATTCCTACATGTGGGGACAAATTCTATTTGAAGCAGCAGTGAGGAAGAAATCATCAGTGAGACAAGAGACATAATTCAATTGGTAAGATGCCTCTATAAGGCTTCTAGGCGTGTAATTAGTGGCATAATAATAAAGAATGTCAGTGAATGAAATGTACATAATGTTGGTAAATTCCATTGTCGATGAGCACTGCAACAGGTTGGGAGCTGTATTTGTAGATCCTTATAAATTCTTAAGTAATAAATGTCTGGGGAAAGATGGTTTTCATCTTAACAGATTAGGTTCCATAACGATTAGCAAAATGTTCATTGATACTTGTCATATCATAAGAAATGATGAAAACTAATAAATTCTGACGGAGATATTACAGAACCCAAATGACTTTCAGCCAACAGTAAACCTAAAATTATAAATAAAACTTAGAGTACATATATCAAGCACTTTAATATAAACTAAAAACTCTGAGATAGCTATCAACTTTTGAAGGGAAAACAATTCACGAGGAGGTTTGTGCATACTTATTTATTCAGATTTAGATTACTGTGACTGAAGTGACTTTAACTGTTTAAACAAAGAGTGTATTTTCGAGGATTTTTATGTCGAATTAAGGAACCTAAATGTTGCTATAATGCTGATTTATAGAATCCGATGGAAAGTCACAAGTGGACATTTTGTATAGAAATTACAGTTTCTGCTTGAGCAACTCAGTAAAGAGCAAAAGAAAAATCTGTAGTTGTTGCTGATTTCAACACCAATGTGTTGGGTGAAAACATTGGCTTAATAAGAAAATATGGCTTCAAATTAAATTTTTCAGTATCAGTGACAGAAAATGCTCAGCCATCTACATCTATTGACAATATTATAATGAATATGTTTTTGAAGATGCACATAATTTTTTTTTTTTTTTTTATTTAGGAGTTCCCGATCATTCCAAATCTACATCTATACTTTGCAAGTCACCGAAAAGTGCCTGGCAGAGGGTACATCTCATTGTACCTGTTATTAGGGTTCCTTCCTGTTGCATTCATACTGGAGTGCTGGAACGATTGTTTGAATGCCTCTGCGTGTGCTGTAATTATTCTAATCATGTCCTCAAGATCCCCATAAGTCATCATTTAAAGCCAGTTCTTGAAGCTTTGTAGCCCTTCTCAGGATAGTTAACACCTTTCTTCAAGAATCTGCCAATTCACTTTTTTCAGCATCACTGTAACACTCTCCCATGGGTCAAACAAACCTGTGATCATTCATGCTGCCTTTCTCTGTATGTGTTCAATATCCCCTGTTAGTCCTATTTGGCATGGGTCCCACATGAGCAATATTGCAGAATGGGATACACAAGTGATTTGTAAGCAATCTCCTTTGTGGACTGATCATACTTCTCCAGTAATCTACCATTAAACCAAAGTCTACCACCTGCTATACCCATGAATGAGCCAATGTGATCATTCCATTTCACATCCCTACAAATTGTTACACCCAGGTATTTTTATGAGTTGGTTGATTCCAACAGTGACTCACTGATATTATAGCATACTACATTTTTGTTTCTTTTTTTTGTTTTGTTAAGTGCACAGTTTTACATTTCTTAACATTTAAAACAACTTGCCAATCTTTGCACCACTTTGAAATCTTATCAAGCTCTGACTGAATGTTTATGTAGCTTCTTTCAGATGGTACTTCATTATAGATAACTGCATCATCTGCAAAAAGTCTAAGGTTACAATTAAGATTATCTGCAAGGTCATTTATATGCAATACGAACAGCAAGGGTCCTAACACACTTCCCTGGGGCACACATGATGGTACTTCTACATCTGATGACGACTCTCTACCCGAGGTGACATGCTGTGTCCTCCCTATCAAAAAGTCCTCAATCCAGTCACAAATTTCACTTGATACACTATATAATTGTACTTTTGACAATAAGAATAGGTGTTGCAATGAGTCAAATGCTTTTCAGAAATCAAGAAATACTATGTTTACTTGACTGCCTTGATCCAAAGTCTTCAGTATGTGATGTGAGAAAAGTGTAAGTTGCATTTCACTTGATCGATATTTTTGGAAACCATGCTAGTTAGCACTGATGAAGTCATCCTGATCAAGATACCTCATTGTGTTTTAGATCAGAATACGTTCTAAGATTCAGTAACAAATTAAGGTCAAGCATAGTGAATGGTAGTTTGGAGATCGCTTCTACTACCTTTCTTGTAGTCAGGTGTGGCCTGTTCTTTTTTCCAAGACAGTTTTTTTCTCAAAGTAGTTCAAGGGGTCTATGATAGATTATAGTTAGAAGAGCAGAGAACTAAGCTGCAAATTTGATATGGAATCTGACAGGAATTCTAGGGGCCATGGTGCTTCATTCTGTCTTAATGATTTCAGCTATTTCTTAACACCACTGACACTAATACTTATTTCATTCATATTTTTAGTGGTGCAAGCATTAACTTGAGGCAATTCTTCTGGGTTTTTCTTTTTAAAGGAACATTTAAAAACAGAGTTTAGCATTTCAGCTTTTGCTTTGCTACCCTCAATTTCAGTTCATGTCTCATTCTCTAGGAAATGGACACTAACTTTGGTGCCACTAACAGTCTTTACATACAACCAGAATTTCTTTGCGTTTTGTGAAAGATCATGTAACACTATTCTGCTATGGTAGTCATTGAAGGCATCACACATTGCTCTCGTGACAGCCAAATGCATTTCATTTGGCGTGTCTCTATCTACGGCCCTACACTTTGTTTTACAGCAATTATGATGTAACCTCTATTTCTTTTGACGTTTGTTTACAGTGTGTTTACACCATGGAGGTTCCCTAATATTATGAACTGTTTAACTGGGTACATATATATCCATTGCATTGTTATCAATTATTCTTTTAAACCTGAACCAGAGTTCCTCTACATGCTCCGGCCCTCTGCTGGAAGTTTCAAGTTGTTCATTGAGTTATGACACTAGTTATTTTTTATCTAGTTTACTGGACATATATATCTTTTTGATTCATAAAGTTGTCCTTTGTTCTTTGGTAATCATCGTTGTCACAGCTGTGTCATGGTCACTAGTACCTGTTTTGATGTGAACATCCTTAAAGAGGTGGGGTCTATTTGTTGCCATTAGATACAAAATATTTCCATTATGAGTGGGATTCCTAACTATCTATTCTAGAAACTTTTTAGAGAAGCCACAGAATGTTTCACAGGATGTTTTTTTCACCCCCACCACTAACAAAACTACAGTTTTACAAATTAATTATTGGATTATTTAAGTCTCCAGTGATGATTACAGTATGATTGGGGACCTTAAATGCAAGTGATATGGGGTTTTCTCGGAGGTTTTCATATACATCAGGACATGAGCCAGGTGGGCGATAGAAGAATCCAGTTAATATTTTATGCCCATCCCTGATACTCAGTATTGCCTAAAATATCTCACATGCAGCACCAATTTCTGTATTGTTGGCTCTGAGTTTCTTGTCTACTGTGACAAATTGGCTGGCTCTGAGCACTATCGGACTTACTACTGTGACAACAACATTAACTCCATTTCCCATTTTCCTATCTTTTTGATATACACTTAAATTTTCCCAAAAAATCTCACTGCTATCAGTTTCACATCTTCACCAGGTTTCTGTACCTAGTATTATGTTACATTCACTGCTTTTCAGGAGCACTTCAAACCCTTCCACTTTGTTGTGAATGGTTTGGCAGTTCAGTATTAGGATTTTAATACTCTCACCCGTGGGAGGCATTTCTTTTGATCCTACACTGATACTTCTTGGTTTCCTACAGCTGTCGTTATCTGGATTGGATGGAGAGTCACCTAATCTGAAAAACCATTGTGTGCACCTCACACACAGTCAGCTACCTGAGCATCAGCCTTTGATATGTAGTGCACACCTGGCCAAATTAGATAGACCCTACAGTTCTCAACCTTATCACAAAAATCCAGGAAGTCACAGCCTAGCTTGTCACAGAACATTTGAAGTGTCTGATTCAGTCCTTCCACTTCACTCAGAAGCAAACAGCCATGATCAGTTCTGGGGACAATGCAACAAATTATGAGCTTCATTGAAACTCCAGGCACATGGCTGGTCTTCTCAACCTTCTCTGCCAGTCACTGGAATGATGCAAGTACGACCTTGGAGCCCATATGACAGGCATCATTTTTTTCCAATCTGTGCAAAAATATGCAATTGGTTGCATCTTGTTCACTCAAAGGCTGCTGAAATAACCCCTTCAGCATGTTGGATGAGGCCTCCAGGCACAAACATTTAGTGCACCCGGTGCCCTTCCCTGTCCGCTGCCGCCTTTTCCACAAGGGCACCATCATTTGCCATACATGTCAACTGCCAATGATTAATAGACTTCTACACTTTTGTGTTTGGCTCATCTTGACACCAGACAGAACAAATTTCCCCAAAACAAGTAAAGTGAGTCATACTGGCTAAGTTTCAGTTTCATTGAAAGACCGCACCTCAAACTTGCTCATTAAGGGGATCGGTACAACAACCTGGATCCTCTCTGGTTCCCTTCCACCCTGTATGGAGAGCCTAGATCTCCCATTGACACATCAGTCACAGTCAAGTGGATGAGTAATGACAGATCCTGTACTTTCTGCAGAGGAGACAGGATCAACAGGAGACAGGATCAACCTGAGGTGTATCTGGTACAGGTACACCACTCTCAGAAGATCTTCCAAACATCAATCTGCAACAGCTGCCAATCATTTGACATTAGTCAGAGTGATTTTGATAAATAATTTAAAATTAAGCCAGCTGATTATCTTTTAATCTGTTGAGCTAAAAATTTGCTAACTCCCCAGAAGAGTTGAAGCAAATACACAAAGCAAGATTTCCATTAAGGCAACACAAAAACCTGTGGCAAAAGTTACTAGTTTCCTGAAATGTGTAGAGGTTAATTATAATTGTTAGCAAACTCAAAAACAGAGTTAATTTACAATAAGTGTAGATAATATATAAGGCTACAACACTTTAAGGGAAAACTAGATGTAACACAATCTGTTAGTTAGAATATCTGCTACAGTAACTAAATCACAAACACCATATTACATATGACTTGTAGATTTTATGCAAAGGAAAGCAACAGTTTCTGATAATTCTCAAAAATGCACATTTATTTGCATTGATATACAATCAAATCCAGAGGTAATGTATTCTTTGGCAGTAACTGTCAACCACAAATGATGATTTTTTATGAAATAACTTGCATATCCAAAACTCTTGTGCTGGTAACTTACGAAAATATAGCCTTATTATGTTTGTCCACAATAATTTGATGATTGGCACAGTGGCTGTCAGGAATGGCTCTGCCCCCACATTATGGCTGTTGAGGGGAGAAGAGTGGTCAGGCGAAGGCAGCATTGTCTGCTTGCAGCAGTGCCGATAGTACTACCTGAGTTGTGTACTGGACACAAAATTGGAGGTGGCACTCACAGAAATACTGCCCACTTAAGTAAACATTTCCATTGGATCAGAAATTGCCTAATTTGTTGATGTATTCAAACTCGAGAGTTTTATATGAAACTTATGTATTATTTGTTTCTTGAAAATAATGAAAAATGGAAGTACATGAATACAACTTATGACTCTATGAACTGAAAGACAGAAATTGATTTTTGGAATCTGTTTGCACATTGCATTTATTGAATATAGCACAACTGTAATGCTTACAGAGTGTAATTAACTGTGCATGAAAGAATTGTCAAAATGATGTTAACTAAAGATCATTGTCATTTGTGATTAATTTAAGATGATAATAATAATAATAATAATAATAATAATAATAATAATAATAATAATAAACCCCGTGGAGGCCCGGGAAAAGAATAGGCCTCTGGTATGTTCTGCCAGTCGTAAAAGGCGACGAAAAGAACAAACCACTAATAGGGCTAACCCCCCTATTAGTGTGATTAGTTGGTTCAGGACAGAACTAAAGAAGCCTCGGACAAGTGTCGTCATGGTCGGGGACGACATTTGAACCCTATGCCCGCCCACAATCGTAACGACATTGCTAGCCAACCAGAAAATGATTTAAATCCAAATAGAGGTGTTTTGCAGGATATGCTTCCTGCAACCACCCTAGAAGGAAAACAAAGACAGAGGATGAGATGGTCAGATGAAGTTAATCGACACCTCATGTTCTGTTATTACCAAGCAACAAACCTAGGAATGAACAGAACTGGATACAGATCACAAGTATACACAACATTTATTATCAGATACCCAGAATTAAAATTTTTAACAGAACAACGACTAGCTGATCAGATCCGTGTAATAATATAAAATAACAGGATACCCCAGTCAGAATTAGAAAACATCAAACAACAAGTTCAACAAATACTGGAACAAAATAATGTGCAGTTAGAAGAAGAATAAAATACAGTAATGGACTCAAATATCCCAGAGCAAACAAACAAAGAACAACATGCATCAATTAAACAATCAGAGGAAAATGAAATCTTAAGACAGCCACCAGAACAAGCACAAATAGAACTCGAAGTAACACACATGTTAGATATAGAAGAAAAATTTCAGCTGACATATATAGAATACAAAGACACAAATACAGACATTAGACCATTCTTGCATAGACCACCAAATAACCCACAAGTCGAAACAACAATCAAAACTATCAACACAATCATACACAACAAAATAAATGAAAACACAGCTATTGAAGAGTTACAACTACTGGTTTATATAGGAGCACTCACAACACTAAATATACACACTAGGCAGAGATCAGAACCAACCAACACACAGAAGAAACCCACAAAACCAGCATGGCAACACAGGCTACAGATCAGAATAGAAAAACTGGGAAAAGACATCGGACAGCTAACACAATTTATAGAAAACGAAATCTCAGAAAAAAAATGAAAAAGGTTAGGTAAAATCTCACAACAAGAAGTGATAGAGCAATTAGATGAAAAGAAGCAGAAATTACAAGCATTGGCCAAACGACTTAGAAGATACAAAAAAAGTGAAAATAGAAGGAAACAAAACCAAACATTCAACACAAACCAAAAGAAATTTTACCAGACAATAGATAACACACGCATTAAAATAGACAATCCACCAAACATAACAGACATGGAACACTTCTGGAGCAACATATGGTCAAACCCGGTACAACATAACAGGCATGCACGGTGGATACAAGCAGAAACAGATACATTCAAAATGATACCACAAATGCCTGAAGTGATAATTTTGCAACATGAAGTCACCCAAGCAATTAATTCTACTCACAATTGGAAAGCCCCTGGAAAAGATAAAATAGCAAATTTCTGGCTAAAGAAGTTCACCTCAACACATTCACATCTAACTAAATTATTTAACATGAATATAATAGAGGGAAACATTCCACGTGGGAAAAATATATCTAAAAACGAAGATGATGTGACTTACCGAACGAAAATGCTGGCAGGTTGATAGACACACAAACAAACACAAACATACACACAAAATTCAAGCTTTCACAACAAACTGTTGCTTCATCAGGAAAGAGGGAAGGAGAGGGAAAAACGAAAGGATGTGGGTTTTAAGGGAGAGGGTAAGGAGTCATTCCAATCCTGGGAGCGGAAAGACTTACCTTGGGGGAAAAAAGGACAGGTATACACTCGCACATACACACATATCCATCCACACATACACAGACACAAGCACACATTTGTAAAGGCAAAGGGTTTGGGCGGAGATGTCAGTCAAGGCGGAAGTAGAGGCAAAGATGTTGTTGAAAGACAGGTGAGGTATGAGCAGTGGAGATTGAGGCCTGGCGAGTAATGAGAAGAGAGGATATACTGAAGGGCAGGTTCCCATCTCCGGAGTTCTGACAGGTTGGTGTTAGTGGGAAGTATCCAGATAACCTGGACGGTGTAACACTGCGCCAAGATGTGCTGGCTGTGCACCAAGGCATGTTTAGCCACAGGGTGATCCTCATTACCAACAAACACAGTCTGCCTGTGTCCATTCATGCAAATGGACAGTTTGTTGCTGGTCATTCCCACATAGAAAGCTTCATAGTGTAGGCAGGTCAGCTGGTAAATCACGTGGGTGCTTTCACACGTGGCTCTGCCTTTGATCGTGTACACCTTCCAGGTTACAGGACTGGAGTAGGTGGTGGTGGGAGGGTGCATGGGACAGGTTTTACACCAGGGGCAGTTACAAGGGTAGGAGCCAGAGGCTAGGGAAGGTGGTTTGGGGATTTCATAAGGATGAACTAAGAGGTTACGAAGGTTAGGTGGATGGTGGAAAGACACTTTTGGTCGAGTGGGGAGGATTTCATGAAGGATGGATCTCATTTCAGGGCAGGATTTGAGGAAGTCGTATCCCTGCTGGAGAGCCACATTCAGAGTCTGATCCAGTCCCGGAAAGTATCCTGTCACAAGTGGGGCACTTTTGTGGTTCTTCTGCGGGAGGTTCTGGGTTTGAGGGGATGAGGAAGTGGCTCTGGTTATTAGCTTCTGTACCAGGTCGGGAGGGTAGTTGCGGGATGCAAAAGCTGTTTTCAGGTTGTTGGTGTAATGGTTCAGGGATTCCGGACTGGAGCAGATTCGTTTGCCACGAAGACCTAGGCTGTAGGGAAGGGACCGTTTGATGTGGAATGGGTGGCAGCTGTCATAATGGAGGTACTGTTGCTTTTTGGTGGGTTTGATGTGGACGGACATGTGAAGCTGGCCATTGGACTGGTGGAGGTCAACGTCAAGGAAAGTGGCATGGGATTTGGAGTAGGACCAGGTGAATCTGATGGAACCAAAGGAGTTGAGGTTGGAGAGGAAATTCTGCAGTTCTTCTTCACTGTGAGTCCAGATCATGAAGATGTCATCAATAAATCTGTACCAAACTTTGGGTTGGCAGGCCTGGGTAACCAAGAAGGCTTCCTCTAAGCGACCCATGAATAGGTTGGCGTACGAGGGGGCCATCCTGGTGCCCATGGCTGTTCCCTTTAAATGTTGGTATGACTGGCCTTTGAAAGTGAAGAAGTTGTGGGTCAGGATGAAGCTGGCTAAGGTAATGAGGAAAGAGGTTTTTGGTAGGGTGGCAGGCGATCAGCATGAAAGGAAGTGCTCCATCGCAGTGAGGCCCTGGACGTGCGGAATATTTGTGTATAAGGAAGTGGCATCAATGGTTACAAGGATGGTTTCCGGGGGTAACAGACTGGGTAGGGATTCCAGGCGTTCAAGAAAGTGGTTGGTGTCTTTGATGAAGGACGGGAGACTGCATGTAATGGGTTGAAGGTGTTGATCAATGTAGGCAGAGATACGTTCTGTGGGGGCTTGGTAGCAAGAAACAGCAAGAAACAAGACAAAAGCTATAAATACTTATGCTATACCAATATTGACCTACTCATTTGGAGTAGTGAAATGAAGCAACACAGACCTAGAAGCACTCAATACACTTACACGATCACAATGCCACAAATATAGAATACATCACACACATTCAGCAACTGAAAGATTCACATTAAGCAGAAAGGAAGGAGGAAGGGGATTTATCGACATAAAAAACCTACATTATGGACAGGTAGACAATTTAAGAAAATTCTTTCTAGAATGAGCAGAAACTAGCAAAATACACAAAGCAATCACTCATATAAATACATCGGCTACACCACTGCAATTTCATAACCACTTCTACAACCCTTTAGATCACATAATATCAACAGATACGAAGAAAGTAAATTGGAAAAAGAAAACACTACATGACAAGCACCCGTATCATCTAACACATCTATGATAGTAAACTAATTTTTTGAAAATGGATGTTTCCCAGAGGTGCTAAAGTATGGAGAAATGAAACTGCTATTTGCAAAAAGGAACAAGAGAAGATGTAGGAAATTATTGTCCCATATCTCTTCTTCCACTAATGTCAGGTTTATAAGAAGCTGCTGCCGTCCAGATTCAAAATTCTACTGAAAACTATGGGATTATTTTGAAAAATCAGTTTGGCATACAGTGTGGAAAAGCACTGTACAGATGCAATTAACAAGTTTCTTAGCAAGATTAGCTCATCATTAGACAATAAGATAAAGTTGCAGGGATCTTTTGTAAGCTTCGACTCAGTAAAACATGTACTTCTTATCTGTAAACTTGATAGGTATGGAATTAGATATAGTGTTGAGGGAATATAGAATAGTTGTAGGTAAACAAGTAGAATTCGCTCAGATACAGATTTATTCACACTTAGCTTCTACACAGATACAAGTCCGGAGGCTAACTGCCGTTAGCGTCCAACATCCTGCCCAAATCCCTCTCCTCAAAGATAGCACACTTACGCACAGAAGAAATATAGATATTTATGGCGCTCTACGCCACATAGACACCCCCCCCCCCCCCCCCCCCCCCCCACCCCGCCACCCCACACAGTATGGAGTACGTCCCTGTGAATGGGGAGGGTGAGAAGTTAGGAAGGTAACGCACAGTTCTTCTGCGTCAGGCGGAAGCGGTCGACTGGTAGAAGACCGGGGGGTGAAACCCGGTACGTTGACGGTGAAGTCAGCAAGCGACGCCGGCGGCTGAAGATGACGTCCCGTCCTGGAGTGTAGGTGTAGCACTTCGTCAGCCGGCAGGCGGAGAATCACCTTGCCAGAAGGCCTAACAAAGGCATGCAAATTGCCACACGCAGCACTTCTGCTCAATTTAAAGCGGCACACCACACGAGATTCTGCACTTCCTCCCTCAATATTGTCACACGCGAGTACCACACACACCGTATCGCCATCTACGACAACAGATAATTAATGTATGTCATCAGGGTGCACATGTGTTGTGAATTCTTGGATGGCACCTGCACGAGCAATGGTAGGGAGGCAGGGAGGTGTGGGAAAGTCGTGGCAGGGGGAAGCATCTGCTAAGAGGGGGGTGGCAGGTGCACTGGACTGCGCAGGAGACAACCTCGGGTGATCAGCTGACAGACGAGGGAGCGTGACCGAAGGCAACGAGGAGCCAGTGTGGATTGAACTGCGTGACAAAGAGCTGTCACATGAAGATGGTAACACAATGGTAAAATCCGAGTGGTTGGCAGTTCGACTGTGAGGGCTGTGAGGAGTGAAGGCCCGAAAAGATTGGCCACTCAAATTAGATGAACGTGGAGAAGGAGCAGTGCTCGGCAGAGAAGCACACTGTGGAGAATCAATACCCGAATGCATGGTGTGGGAAGATGGAAGGCCGCTCGAAGCAGGAGTGGGAGAAATGGGGGCAGAATCAGGGAGGTTCACCTGAGGCTCAATGAAAGCTAGTTTCACTCGGTTGAGTGAGACCATGGTTACAGAGTGTTTTATGAGGAGATCCATGTTATTTTCAGAGCGTTTGACAACCTTATAAGGACCTGTGTAGGGCAACTGAAGCAGGGCTTTGACTGAGTCGTCTCTGAGAAACACGTACTCACAAGAGTATAGCGTGTGCGGTACGTACGCGCGCGGAGGTGTATGAGCAGCCGGAGGTGGCGGCTGAATTTTGCTGCAGTGCAAGCGCACCCGCTCGAGAAGTGAAGGGAGTTCAGAGGGCCATGGAAGTGGGGTCGGAGTGACTAATTCTCCAGGCAAAACCAGAGGTTGGCCATACACAAACTCGGCTACGGAACCCTTGAGGTCTTCCTTGATAGTTGCACGAAGGCCAAGAAGCACAAAGGGCAGTGCCTCTGTCCATAGTGAGTCATGGCAACGCATGGCAGACTTTAAGGTGCAATGCCATCGCTCAACAAGCCCATTGCTTTGGGGGTGGTATGCAGAAGTATGAATTTTGGCAATACCACACATTTTACATAAGTCAGAGAAAACTGAAGACTCGAATTGTCGCCCCTGGTCAGTGGTAAGGTAAACAGGTGAGCCAAATCTAGAGATCCACGAATCTAAGAATGCTTGACTTACTGTCTCAGAGGTAATGTACGGAATAGGCACAGCCTCAGCCCACCGAGTCATCCTGTCAACAGCTGTAAAGAAGTAACGGAAACCCTCGGAGGGGGGCAAAGGGCCTACGAGGTCGACATGAACATGATGAAACCGTCCTGGTGGTTGGGCAAAACAACCAAGGGGTGGAGAAGTGTGCCTGGAAACTTTGTTTTGTTGACACACCATGCATGCCCTTGCCCAAGACTGACAGTCACGGCGCATGTCTCTCCAGACAAACCGTTCAGCTACCAGACGGGTGGAAGCTTTGACACGGGGGTGTGCTAATGTGTGTAGTTTGTCAAAGACCTGGCGTTGAAGGGGCTTGGGAATGAATGGCCGCAATGTACCAGTCGAATCATCACACCACACTAAGTCAGATATGCCAGGGAAAGTAGAGCGTACCGGTTGGAGAGAGGAGCTGTGGTCTGAAATTAACTGCATGGTATCGGGGTCTGCCGATTGCAACCGAGGTGGGTCCGTTAAGTGTGACAGCACCAACACGCGAGAGAAAATCAGTGAGCACACTGTCCGCTCCTCGGATGTAGCGAATGTCATTTGTAAATTGCAAGATGTAATCGATGTGACAAAAGCGTTGTGGGGGCGGATCAGCCGCAGGATTTTTTATGGCAGGAACCAACAGCTTGTGATCAGTGAGCACATAGAAATCTCGTCCCTCAACATCAGTTCTGAAGTGTCTTATGGCCTCGAAAACTGCAAGTAATTCTCTGTCAAATGCTGAGTATTTCTTCTGCGCGTTGTTTACCTTTTTTGAGAAAAACTGCAGGGGGGTCATAACATCATTGTATGTCTGACTCAGTACTGCGCCGATAGCATTGTCACTAGTGTCAGTAGTCATAAACATTGTGGCATCCGCCCATGGGTGAGAAATAGTGGCCGCGGAGTCCAACAGCTAGTTGAGTTTGTTAAATGCCTTGTCCATGTCTGGTGTCCATGGGACCTGGCGGGTGCCAGAAATTTGTGGGCCAGCGAGAGCATCTGTGAGAGGAGCCTGCACCGCAGAAGCGGCTGGCAAATGATTCCAGTAATAATTAACTGTTCCGATGAACCTGCGTAATTCCTTATAGGTCTGAGCGTGTAGCATCTCGAGAACAGGCTTGATCTTGTCCTGTGGTAGTGTCAGAACGTCCGATGACACAACATAACTTAGGAATGTGACAGATGACTGGTGCAATTGAGTCTTTTTATTGTTCAGTTCAATACCAGCGGCTGCTAAAATATCTGCCATAACTTGAACACGCTCCTCACTCTGTTCCAAAGTAGAAGCAAAAACCAATATGTCGTCCATGTATACAAAACGAAAGTCTAGATGGGATAAAGTTTTATCGATGAAACGCTGCCACGTCTGGGGGGCGTTTTTCAACCCAAACGGCATAAATTTGTATTGGAACAGCCCGAAGGGAGTGGTTATGGCAGTATTTTCAATATCCTCCGGAGCCATAGGAATCTGATGAAATGCGTGCTTACAGTCCAAAACAGAGAAGTACTTTACACCTGTGAGCGCATGATTGAAGTCTGCAATGTGTGGGACCGGATATTTATCAATGATGGTGGGGGCATTTAAACGCCTATAGTCTCTGACCATTCGCCAAGTACCGTCTTTCTTTTGGTCAAACAGGATAGGACTAGCCCAGCAACCGGAAGAAGGTTCAGTTATTCCCTTTTGTAACAGATCGTCCAATTGTTCTTTTGCAATTTTCATAAATTCTGGCTGTAGGCGGCGTGGGCGTTGCGATACGGGCGGCCCATTGGTTAGACGTAACCGACGAACTGTGCCATTAGTGACTACTGCAATATGTGGCACAGCACGACAGTCAGATGTCCATGAAGCAGAGCAGGCAGTGGCGGATGGGCCAAGGTGTGGCGCTGAGGGCACGGAAGTACAGGTGTGCCACCCGCTCGTAGGCTGCGTAAAGGCCACACACGTGTTAACATGGGCGAGGTTGGTACACTGGTTCTTGGTAGCGGGCCATGCTGCTACGAGCGCTGTAGGCACGAGTGGGCGTGGTCGAACAGCAGATGGCCGTAGTTCATTGCCACGAGCTTGGCAATTTAATTGTCCATTCGGAACGCAAGGAGCATGAGCACTCGGGCATACACTATCATTACAAAAGTGGGTGCTGACACAGTTTACAGAGTTCACAACATTGTCGTTAACGTGCGCGGGCACGGGAACACCAGATTGGCATGGACTGACCTTGTCTGTAGCCGATGAGTCGTCTGCTTGTAGTGCCATGAGGCGTTGTTGTGTGGAGGCCAATTCGTGGTGTATGTTGCGGAGATGCAGCAGCATTTCTGTACGTTCCATCCGCAACTTCGAAGACTTGGCGCACTCCACTAGCTACTTGTTTGTCCAATATTGCAGCTCCAAGGATAGGTTTACAGAATTCTTAGCACGGCACACATGTTTGGTGTTAGCCGAACTGTCACTTGGTGGAGCGAAAGGAATATGTTTGTTTGGTTGGGTGGGGGGTAAAACACAGTATTTTGCACAAAATCTAGTGACAACTGATAGTGCTTGAGGAAATCAATTCCGAGAATAGGTTCTTCAATTGTTGACACTAGAAACGTCCACTCCAACTTGCACTCGGGCGAAAGTTTCACTGTATAGAAAGTGGAACCCAAACACTGTAGGGTAGACAAGTTCACTGCACGAAGTACTGTTTTGTGTGGTTGCACTTTATTGGTTGCTAGGCGAACCGGCAGCAAAGAGACATCTGCTCCAGTGTCTACCAGAAAGCATACACCTGATCGTAAATCGCGAACATAGACTCGACCACACTTACTGTTGTTGTCCGAAACGGAGTGCAACGTGGGATGGTGCTCGTTGTTTACATCGCAGGAGGTGGCACCGTAGCCTACCTGTGGTTGGAGTTTGGGTAAGAACACGGTGACTGGCATTTGTGAGCTTGCTCCCCAAATCTCTCGTGGAAGAAACAGTAAGGTTGGGCGGGCCTGTGCTCCTGTGGGTAGTTGCTAGGTGACGGAGTACGTGCCCCAGAGTCTTCCACAGAGGCCGATGCACTGTCGTTGCAGGGAGTTGAAGGTGCAGGCAGGGTGGCTAGTTTAACAAATTTGTTATTAGCAGCACCAGACAAGGGCGTGGCGTCAGAAAGCATCTTAGTGCGGTCACGTCCAGAATGCAGTGCATGGAGCTCATGTTGCCTGGCGGAGTATGCTCTGTCGGCGGTGCGTAAACGTTCATTTACTGGCCTATCTTCATACGCAGAGATTGCAGTCTGGACAGGCAAAGGCAGCTTTTCAGTCCAGATTTCTGAGAGCGTGTCATCAGGTATAACTTGCTCATCGATGAGGAGACGGATGCACTGCCACAGCTGGGACGGAGACCTGTAGCCGAGACGCTCTTCGTAGATGAGCTGTCGCACATTTTCTCTCCTGGATTTAGAGACGCGCTCCAGTATCGTCTGTTTCGCCACAGCATACTTCCCTGCTGGGAGGGTGCTTTGACCAGATCGTAAATTAAATCGACGCGGTCGTGAAGATGGTTCATGAGGCAGGCGAAGCGTGCGTCATCGTCCAAAGCACAGACATTCAATGTTTGGTCAACCAGGTTAAACCAGAACTCTGGGTGAGCAGGTTTGAAGTCCGGTAATTTCGGCAGATTCGGCACTGCAGTAACTGCGGAGGTGCGCCTATTACTTCGAATGGAAGTAGAGCATGCAAAAGATAGCGAGTCCGAATTATTGGCGTCCCATAATGCGGGAATTCGCAAAATTCACTTGACGCCGGGGGGGCGGCTGAGAAGCGACGGACGCTCGAACGGTGTGAGGATCATAGTCAAAATGTGCATTCTCATTGACATGGTAGCTCAGAGAGAAGCCACAAGTGCTTAAGTACGCCGGTGAATGTCCGTTATGCACACAGTATTCACTCGACCGTGAGTGGTGGGGCTGGTTGTAGATGTCGGAGTAATTATTGTCCAGCACACAATTGTTGACTTGATTAGAAGCAACACAAGGATCCCACACACGTCCACTAGGATGCACACTCGGTGTGATATTTGCTGTTTGGCGAGCACTGAACACCTGTTGACTAGCCGGCGCGGAAGGATACAAACGTGGCGGGAACTGATTCGAGTTTGAATTTACTACTGGATATTCCAAAGTAGCAAAACCTCGCTCGACGCCATGAACTGTATTGAATTGTGCATTCAACACAGGAGTAGTAATGTTCCGACCAACACTCTGTGGAGAACACGTGGGAAGGTCTTGGCTAACAAAGCCAGAGTCCATGACTGTTGGCGGTTGGAAGAAACTGGCGGCACTCGATTAATTCTACTGCATGTTCCGGCTGAAGGATTCCGAAGATTCTTGCGGCATGTCCACTATGACAGCAGGAGTGCTGGAGAGATGTTGCTGAAATCTAGGCGGCGGTGAGTGTTGAAAGGCCATTGTCTGGAGCTGAACAAAGGCCCTCGTGGTAGGCGCGTAAATAACCTTCGGGCGGTAACTCGGACGCGTATTACACAAAAAACGGGGTCACCAGTGTGAGAATATGGAATAGTTGTAGGCAAACAACTAGAATTCACTCAGATACAGATTTATTCACACTTAGCTTCTTCACAGATACAAATCCAGAGGCTAACTGCCGTTAGCGTCCAACATCCTGCCCAAAGCAGCTCTCCTCAAAGATAGCACACTTACGCACAGAACAAATATCGATATTTATGGCGCTCTACGCCACAACAGCATAGGAAATGCAGTGTCTCTCTGTTCTATTTATGTTCACATGAGATGCCTGTCCCACTAAGATGGATGCTGCTTGAGGCACTTAATGTCACTGCAGAATATCTATACATTTTCATCAATGCCCCATTATGTTAATGCATTCCAAACAGCATTTGCTTTCTCTTTACTAGAATAAATAACTATAAATAATTAAATGGTTTTTTATTTGTCCATAATAACTTTTATGTTGGGGACATAGTCTATTTATAAACATATGAACATTAATAAGAGTTAAGAAATAAAGATAATTTATTCACAGTATCATTAAAACTCCTTGATGGAGTACAAACATATAGCACTTAACTATTGCTTTAATATTGTCTGAAATAAGTTTCCATTCAACTGTTTTATATTATTTGGCAGTTTGTTATAAAAATATCTTCCAACAGAAAATGGACTATGGTCTGTTGCTCTTGTATTACTAAATTTTATGTGGAAATACTCTCTTTCTCTTGCATTATAATTATGGGTTTCACTATTGATTATACTATGTTCCGTATGTCCTTTCACAAACAGTATAGTCAGGAGAACATACAATGAATACACTGTTAGTATGTTATATTTAATGAAGTATTCTCTACAGGACTCAAGTTTATTAATATTAGCTATTATCCTAATTGCTCTTTTCTGGGGTCTCATAGCCGTATCCATGTATGCCATTGGTGGCCCACCCCAAATCTTGATACCATATTGAAGGTTGGAGAGTATGATTCCAAAATAGATTTTTCTTAAGACAAGTGGTGCTATTATGCTAGAAAGACGTTTAAGCAGGCAGGTGTTACAGAATATTTAGTTACACATATAACTGGTGTGCTCCTTCCATGTAAGATGTTCATCTACTGTAACACCCAGGAATTGTTTCAACTGATAGCTCTGGCTCAGTAACCACTTGTCTTGACTTATTATTTAGCAGAAACTCCATCAGAATTGTCTTGTCCTTATGTAGTACCAATTTGTTTTTGGTGAGATATTCTGTGATGAGGCTAATGTTCTCTGTATTATTTTGCACTGCTAACTGTTTTGTAGAGAAGGAGGTATCATCGGCATAATTTACTAGGTTTGGATTTTGTGGAATTATTTTAGTATTGATGTACACAACAAACAAAAAAGGCCTAATAATGTTTCTCTGAGGGACTCCACAGTTAATAATTTTATAAGATGATTTTACTGTTTGTGTATGTCCCCCAGTTGTATGATACAGCTTAACACATTGTCTCCTGTCAGAAAGGTAGGATCTTAACAAGTATATTGGCACTCTTCTGACTCGATAAGTTTCTAATTTATATAGAAGAATGGAATGATTTACAGAGTCAAAGGCCTTGGATAGGTCTATAAAGGTGCCAATGACTTCATTTCCATCATCAAGTTTATCCAGTACCACTTGAAAAAATGTATCTACAATTGTTATTGTAGACCTGCCCTTCCTGAAACCATGCTGCAAGCTTTTTAGTAAATTGTAATTCCAGAAAAATGATTCAAGTTGATCAATAAGTAAGTTTTCAAATAACTTACTGAGTATTGACAGCAATGAAATAGACCTATAATTTTGCAGATTGGTAGTAATTCCATTTTTGTGCACTCACTACTGCATTCTCAGAAATATGGCTGATATGTCGTCCCAGCCACTGGATGTATTTGCTTTTAAGTAGTAAATAATTTTCAGGATTTCCAATTCCGTAACACACCTCAAGAAGAATGAATTACTGGCATTACTGGGATTTAATGCCTACGATGGGTCAATCACATCCTCCCTACTTATCTTACTAAATTGTTCAATGAAGCTCTCACAAATTTCCTTAGGTTCAGTCAGGAATTTTTCATTGTCTCTAATTACTATGTTGTTGCACACTGCACTGTCACTTCCCCAGCTTTCGTTGTTTACTATATACTCCACACTGTATTGCTAATATTGGTGGACTACCTCATCTGTTCTGCATACATTTGTGCTTTTAATGCCTTGAGTGCTTCACTATAGGGTTGTCTACAAGTTTTGTGTGTAGATTGGAAACACAGCAGTTTGGTATCTCTAAAAAGAATATATAAATTCTCCATATCTTCCATTAATTTTATCAGATTGGAGAGAAGTTTAAGATTCTGGGAACTGTCAGTTTTCCTTAGTTTTTTTACCACTGGGCATGCCTGATTAAGACAATGGGTTAACATTGTATACAATCTGTCCCACTTTTTATTGATGTCTTCCGTTTCATATGGACCTACATGATTCCAGTTTATGTATCCCGGGGTTTCATTTAATGTATGATAATCTAGATTTCTTTTATAGGTAAATAGCTCTCCATGAGATTCTATTTCTTTGTCTGTATGAGGCTCTAGAAGTAATGCACTATGATCTGAAATGTGGCTCTTGATGGTTCAAACTACAAGGTCTTCCTTGCTTAAGTTTGCAATAACGTGGTCAATACATGTTAGAGCATCACACATTATTCTTGTTGCTGTGGAATTCACATGGGTGTAATTACAAGACTGTGATGTATCAATATATCTAAGATAATTAACACTATTAGTTAAGGAGTCAACGTTCACATTGCCTACCGTTAAAGTGTGATTTTTATGAAATGAGAGTTTATCAGCAAGTTCCTCTACATGACAAAAGAATTCTTCCATATTACTGTTAGGGGATCTGTACAGGCTACCTACTATTAACCTGCTTTTTCTGAACTTAATTTTTATTTCAGTTGTTTTAAACACTATCCACATGCAAATTTATCTACCCAGTAAAATTTTTTTTTTGCATTGGACATTACTTTTGGCATAAATACGAACACCACCACCTTTATGTTGCTTATTACAATACACACTTTCAGTTTTATAATTACTTAAATTAATACCACACATTTCCTCAGTTTTGCACCCTAGTTCATTCACAAGATAAATATGAGGACTACTTGTCACTTAGAAAATTTCTTCAATTTTGTTGGTAATATATTGGAAGTTCTTTGATATTGTTTCGAGTTTACCATCATTTACGATTTTGTCATCAAGTACTTTGCCTTCGCATATGCATAGTAAAAGTTGTTTTACTATAAAAAAGTTTCTGTAGGACTGCTTTCACTTATGAACGAATTGTTTTTATATATAAGGCTTTTCCGTTTAATCCTTTCTTTTATTATTTGATTTAATTTTTCACACAAATAAAGTCTTCCTGCATATTTCAAGTCCGACCCATGGTTAGTTTGCTGACCTCTATCCAACTTTCCTATAACTAGAACTGAGCTATACAGTTTGAACGTAGTGCCTTAATTATAATATTTGTTTTTCTTATTTCCTTGTTTACATCCAAGTTATAGGTCAGGTCGTGCCGATGCGGGACAGTAGCGACAATCAAGTTTTTCTGCTTATTTTATTCAAGGAAATTCTGCAGAGCTTCAATGGAGACATCAGCTTCATTACTTCCCACATTATTCCCACCACTTACACAAACTATAAAATCATTGCTACACAGCAATTTAATTTTCAAATCAGCATCTTGTACAATGTTTTTTGTTTTTGTGCCGGGTGCCACAACACTGCTCACTTGAAGATGTTTGCTTGAGTTATTTAGGATTTCAGCTAGATTTCTTCCATGGCTATATGAGAGTAAAATCACATTGCACTTTCATGTGTGTTTTGGAGTACCAGAATTATGGAGTTCATTGAAGGAGTCACAGACTGCATTGCCATGATAATGTTCGCACTGTGAACTTTTCCTGTATTCCTTATTAACTGTCTGTTTTTCATTAGTTTTTGAGAGCTGATTACACTTAATTACGGTAGTTTTCAGGGATTCATTACAGTTTTTTTACTAAGGATCTGGTGTTGTATCTCATTTTCATATTTATCAGTGTGTTTGTTTCAAAATTACATTTACTAATTTCGTTATCAAGTTATGTAAATTTACTGCCACCATTGCAACCACTTATTGAGAGTACACTATACCTGTTTTTATCAACAAATTTCTGTTCATCTGCCATGATTGATAATTTTTTGCTTTTAAAGCACTTACTTGTTTCCAGTCTTGCAGTTAAGGCCTATTTGTTTGGAGGTCAGGAACTCGTGGTGTCTGTATTTTCACAGCACTGAATTTTCACTTGTTCGGTGGGCGTTTTTACATCTTAATGCATTCATTATGAACTAAATGATTAATGGAAAATCTCATATAAAGACGTGAAACAAATACTAACAAAGAGATAGAGGGGCTGGCCAGTACTTACCTCAGCTCAGTACAGCCGATAGATACACAAAAAACAGAACCAAAAATTTACGTTCCTAGCTTTCGGAACAAATGTTCCTTCATCAGGGAGGAGAGAGGGGAAAGAAAGGGAAGAAGGGAAATTAGATTCAGTTACTCACAACCCAGGTTATGAAGCAACAGGGAAAGGAAAACAGGGAGGGTAGCAAGGATGGAGGCATGGTTGTCAGATGGAAGCCAAAGATATTCTACTGTAAGTACTGTGCCAGCTTCAAACCAAAGAGGATGCATACAGAAGTAAAGAGGTATATAGTATAAAGATAAACACAACTATATAGGATGAAAAGATGCGTGAATTGCTAAAGAGGAAAGGGAAAGAGGAGAAGACTGAAGAGTAAATGGGAGTGAGGTTGTTTAACGTAGGTTCAGTCCAGGGGAATGGCGGGATGAAAGGATGTGTTGGAGTGCAAGTTCCCAAATGGCACATACAGTGTAGCAGGTTCCTAGGTCCCTAGAATTATGCTGGAGGGCATGCTCCGCTACTGGGTATTGGACATCTCCTAGGCGGACAGTTCGTCTGTGTCCATTCATGCGCTCAGCCAGTTTAGTTGTTGTCATACCGATGTAAAAGGCTGTGCAGTGCAGGTATGTCAGTTGATAAATGACATGTGTAGTTTCACATGTGGCCCTGCCTTGAATTGTGAATGTTTTACCAGTAGCGGGGCTGGAGTAGGTGGTTGTGGGAGGATGCATGGGGCAGGTTTTGCAGCGGGGTCGGTTACAGGGGTAGGAACCGCTGGGTAGAGAATGTAGTCTGGGAATATTGTAGGGTTTAAACAGGATGTTATGAAGGTCAGGGGGGCGATGAAAGGCAACTCTGGGTGGTGTGGGGAGAATTTTGTCAAGGGATGATCTCGTTTCAGGGGTTGACTTGAGAAAGTCATATCCCTGGCAGAGTAATTTATTGATGTTTTCGAGGCCAGGATAATATTGCGTGACTAGGGGGATGCTTCTGTGTGGTCTGGGGATAGGAACAATGTTGTTGGATGGGGAGGAATGTATTGCTCGGGAGATCTGTTTGTGGACAAGTTCTGCAGGATAATTGCGGGAGAGGAAAGCACTGGTTAGGTTATTGGTGTAATTGTTGAGGGATTCGTCACTGGAGCAGATACGTTTGCCACAAATACCTAGGCTGTAGGGAAGGGAGCGTTTGATGTAGAATGGATGGCAGCTATCAAAGTGAAGGTACTGTTGTTTGTTTGTGGGTTTGATATGGACAGAGGTGTGGATGTGAGCTTCAACAAGATGAAGGTCAACATCCAGGAAGGTGGCTTGGGTTTTGGAGAAGGACCAGGTGAAATTCAGATTCGAAAAGGAGTTGAGGTTATGGAGGAAATCAAGGAGTGTTTCTTCACCATGAGTCCAGACCACAAAGATGTCATTTGGCACAGTACTTACAGTAGAATATCTTTGGCTTCCATCTGACAACCATTCCTCCATCCTTGCCACCCTCCCTGTTTTCCTTTCCCTGTTGCTTCATAATCTGGGTTGTGAGTAACTGAATCTACTTTCCCTTCTTCCCTTTCTTTCCCCTCTCTCCTCCCTGATGAAGGAACATTTGTTCCAAAAGCTAGGAACGTAAATTTTTGGTTCTGTTTTTTGCGTATCTATCGGCTGTACTGAGCTGAGGTAAGTACTGGCCAGTCCCTCTATCTCTTTGTTAGTATTTGTTTCACATCTTTATATGAGATTTTCCATTAATCATTTAAATCACCTATATGGTCCACATCCTTCATTGTTTTGTCCCTTTTGTTAGCTATCACTTACATCTGTCATCTTAACACTTTCTCTTCATCAGTGTTTTATATATACATAAATAAATATTTTCGTTACCAACTGTGCCAGTTCCATCTACCTCCTATTATCTTGTTCCGTTTATAGTCCACTTCTCTTTTTTTGTTTATTGATTTATTTATTTAACATTACATAGTTTTAACATTCGTTATTCACTGTTTTCCAGCCAACAATCATTGCCAACAATCTCTTCCACACCTACCAGTATCATCCATTTCCGTCGATTTCATGTTGCTGGCAATATTTTTGTGCCATTGGCTATGTTTCTCTGCCACAGGAAAATTTTCTCTGGGACATTTCTGCGCCTCCCACGATCTTCTTTGCGGCGCGCGTGATCTTTTTTGCGGCACACGCGATCTCTTTTGCGGCACACGCGATCTTTTTTTCGCCACTCGCTATCTCTGTTGTTGAGCAACGTGTGTTCTTTTCCCCTGATCTGGACATACTTGCTTGGTCTTGTCAACTTTTTCCGTATTTTTCTTATTTAGTGGTCTTCCTTTGGTATTGAACATTACCAACACAATTTCTTTCTTTCTTTCTCGTCCTTTCCTCCGTGTTTTATTCCTTCTCATGATTACTATTTTAACTTTAGTTATTTAATTTCCCTACCCACCAGTTACCCACTATGTACACTAATCCTATACCACATTATTTACATTCATTCCGGAAACATGCATTCACCGTAGCCAAACTGCAATCCCACATACTTTTCCTCCGGTCCTTCTTAACCTTTAGAATTACCCCTAAAGGACTTACCTTAAAAGTTCCCATCTCTGGGTGCAATTCCTCCTTCCACCAGTCTCTCCTGGACTTCCAGAACATTCAATCCTTAGCCCTTACCCAACTTGTCCTGAATCTCTACACTACTTCATGTAACCACCACTCCCAACAGCTCCTATCTCTCTTCAAAGTCCTCCACCTCTCAAACCCTTGCTTGGAGAACACACTCAGGAACATCCTAGAAGCCAGCTGCAAACTTGAGTTCCATGCCACACACCACCTGAAAAAACTATCCACAGTGCTAGTGCAACACCTAAGAAGTGGGGTCCCTCTCCCTATTCCTCACAAACACTAACCACAACAGAACCTTCAACAAACCCCCCTCATAGCCAACAAACCTAGCCTAGCCACCCTACTCAATCTCCCCATCCCAGCACATACCCCACACAGACCAAATCTCAACTATAACCACAGTCAAATGCCACATATCACCAGTCCCAATTCAGTTCTAAAACTCTCATCCAGGTCCCTCTCTCCTCCAGAGACATCTGTTCTATCAAAAGGCTTAACCTTTAGCCCCACGCCTAAATTCAACCACACTGCCCTGGTTAAAGATCTCCTCTCATTCACCCAGAACCTCAACTGGAAGTATCACTTCACTACCCAACCAAACACAGCCCCCAAATACTAGACCCAGTGTTGAACCCTGTCTAGAACAGTTCCGACTGCCTTCTCAAAGGGATCCTCCTCCCCACCCCCAAAACCATCTCTTGCAGACATTTCAGGAATTCCTCACATCCAGTGTTGCCTCCCAGCCCTTCTTGAAGAACATCCCAACAATCCCCAACATCACCACAGCTAAATCCCGTGCCATTGAGGAGCTGAAAATAGACCGCTCTATTGTCATCCTCCCGGTGGATAAAGGCTCCACAACTGTCATACCTGACCGTGTGGAGTATGTGGCAGAAGGACTGCGTCAACTCTCCAACACCTCAACCTACAAAGCTGTTACCCAGAATCCCATTCCCTCCATCCAGACTGAGCTGCAGAAATTCCTAAAAATCCAAGGTCCCTCACAAGGCCTCACAATGGCTTCCATAGACTTACTCACTCCACCTGAGCCACGTACCCCTACCTTCTACCTGTTACCCAAAATCCACAAAGAGAACCATCCTGACCATCTCATTGTAGCAAGCTTCAAACCTCCAACAGAACGTATCTTAGCTCTGGTAGACCAACACACCCAACCTATCACCCGCAGACTCCCATCCTACATCAAAGACACATACCACTTCCTAGAACACCTCAAATCCATTCCCACTCCTCTCCCACCTGAAACCTTTCTTGTCACCATAGATGCTACATCCCTTTACACAAACATCCCACATACCCAACGCCCACCCGAAGATCTTCCAAAAACCTCGTTCCTTATCACACTTACCAACCTCATCCTCACCCATGATTACTTCACTTTTAAAGGCCAGACCTACAAACAAATCAGGGGAACAGCCATGGGAACCAGGATGGCTCCGTCCTATGCCAACCACTTCATGGGCTGCATGGAGGAGGCTTTTCTGAAGACCCAACAGCTGCTTGCCCTGGCCTGGTGTAGGTTTATAGATGACATCTTTGTGGTCTGGACTCATGGTGAAGAAACACTCCTTAATTTCCTCCATAACCTCAACTCCTTTTCGAATCTGAATTTCACCTGGTCCTTCTCCAAAACCCAAGCCACCTTCCTGGATGTTGACCTCCATCTTGTTGAAGCTCAGATCCACACCTCTGTCCATATCAAACCCACAAACAAACAGCAGTACCTTCACTTTGATAGCCGCCATCCATTCCACATCAAACGCTCCCTTCCCTACAGCCTAGGTATTTGTGGCAAACGTATCTGCTCCAGTGATGAATCCCTCAACAATTACACCAATAACCGAACCAGTGCTTTCCTCTCCCGCAATTATCCTGCAGACCATGTCCACAAATAGATCTCCTGAGCAATACATTACTCCCCGCCCAACAACATTGTTCGTATCCCCAGACCACACAGGAGCATCCCCCTTGTCACCCAATATTATCCTGGTGTCGAAAACGTCAACAAATTACTCCGCCAGGGATATGACTTTCTCACGTCAACCCCTGAAATGAGATCATCCCTTGACAAAATTCTCCCCACACCACCCAGAGTTGCCTTTTGTTGCCATCCTAACCTCCGTAACATCCTTGTTAAACCCTACAATATTCCCAGACTACGTTCTCTACCGAGCGGTTCCTACCCCTGTAACCGACACCGCTGCAAAACCTGCCCCATGCATCCCCCCACAACCACCTACTCCAGCCCCGCTACTGGTAAAACATACACAATTCAAGGCAGGGCCATGTGTGAAACTACACATGTTATTTATCAACTGACATGCCTGCACTGCACAGCCTTTTACATCGGTATGACAACAACTAAACTGGCTGAGCGCATGAACGGACACAGACGAACTGCCCGCCTAGGAGATGTCCAATACCCAGTAGCGGAGCATGCCCTCCAGCCTAATTCTAGGGACCTAGGAACCTGCTACACTGTATGTGCCATTTGGCTTCTCCCACCCAACACCAGTCCCTCTGAACTGCGGAGATGGGAACTTGCACTCCAACACATCCTTTCATCCCGCCATCTCCCTGGACTGAACCTACGTTAAACAACCTCACTTCCATTTACTCTTCAGTCTTCTCCTCTTTCTCTTTCCTCCTTAGCCATTCATGCATCTTTTCATCCTACATAGTTGTGTTTATCTTTATACTATATACCTCTTTACTTCTGTATGCATCCTCTTTGGTTTGAAGCTGGCACAGTACTTACAGTAGAATATCTTTGGCTTCCATCTGACAACCATGCCTCCATCCTTGCTACCCTCCCTGTTTTCCTTTCCCTGTTGCTTCATAACCTGGGTTGTGAGTAACTGAATCTACTTTCCTTTCTTCCCTTTTTTTCCCCTCTCTCCTCCCTGATGAAGGAACATTTGTTCCGAAAGCTAGGAACATAAATTTTTGGTTCTGTTTTTTGTGTATCTATCGGCTGTACTGAGCTGAGTTTAAGTACTGGCCAGCCCCTCTATCTCTTTGGTAGTATTTGTTTCACATTCATTATGAACTGTAGACTTATTAAGCGCTCATTTAACTTCTGAAGTTCTCAAATACAATGTCTACAAAATTGCTTTTTCACCACTTCACTGTAACTTCTGTTCACTTTATCAACACATACAACTTCACATGACACCACCTTCAAGGCAAGATTCTGTAATCCTGGAATGCCAAAAACTGTTCACTAGCCCCAAATGTAACAATGATTCCAAGTGTTTCTTATTTTGGGTGCCTGAAATTCAGTGTTGGTAACAGTTTACCATGCCCTGAATGCTAAGAACTGCAGGAATATCACTTGTGAAGGATGATTTTTTTTTTGTTACAGACTGTTCTCCTCTCTTATTCTGTCTCATTCTACGAAAAAATGATATATTAATATAGAGCTCTTCAGTACTGTGACCAAGTGCCCCTGCTGTCACCAAAACAATTTATATACATAATCTCTTACACTTATCTATCCAATGCAGCCCCAAACTTTTCAGTAGTAAAATCTTTGGTACCTCACCTAGCAGCATTCTCCAATGAACTACTCTCAGTACTTTCAAATTACTCACCATTACCAATGTCAATTTCATCTGAACTTGAAATTCCTTATAGAGTTCAGATGATGAAGAAAGAGGTATAGTGCAAGATGCAGAAGTAGGTGCTCTGCACTTTTGTTCCTCTTGACTTTTCTCTTCTTCCAATTTTCTCTGCCTCACTCATTTTTCTTTATGCACAAGTGTTCAGTCTACTTCTACATGGTAGGCCTTATGCTCTGGCTTTTTCTGTTGAAGTAAAACCATCTTGTCTTCTTCCAACTTGATTGTCTGTAGAGCATGGGAATGTGCAGTATCAAATAAACTGTACAAATTATTTATAAACTTCTTTTCACAGCACTCAAACATGTCTTGAGATGATTTTGCAATTTGCTCCACCCCAAATGCAAGATTGTAACTTTTTGTGAACAATGCTGAATATCTCTTGCCAGAATTCTTGTTCTCTTCCAAAATATATGCACTTGGGAACCACAAGATCATCACTTCCACTAATAGTCAACTGTACATCTTGTATGTTATAGAAAACTTCTCTATGTAATGGTTATTTGGCATTTTATGTTTCACACTAACAACACATGTCTCTTGGTACTACATAATTGTTGTGACATCTTAGACAGAGACTGTAAAATACATGTGATACAATCAGAAACAAATACAGAACTGACTGCACTGGACATACACATACTCTGGCATAGGTTACAGTTATTCTATTGCAGCAGAATTTTGAGCAGATGTGTTTTAGAGTCACATGAACAATACAGTATGGTGAACACACAAAAATATTAAAGTCAGAAAATATGGGACACCTTAACTGATACATTCCATAATAGATGAACACTGTTTACACATTCTCAAAAGATTCCATCACACAAGTGACCACTGAAATCATGACATCACCACAACACACATAACAAAACAGCACATTCTGCTTTGTGTAATTGTGATTAAGCATTACATGCAGGCCCAGCAAAGTTACAGCAGTGGGATCACATCAGAAACCTCTGCTTCATACACTTTAATTGTGTATACAGTGGGATGAATCTACTGTTGATATAAATAGGACTCAAAACTCACAGCCTCCATCTTTGGCATCAGGGGTTATATTTTTATGTGGACTGGCACAGCCTCATACTAGCAATATTGTACTGCAGCTGATGCTGTAAGCTTGCTACTTGACTAACCATACTGGCAGTGCCACCTTTAGGCCTGTGCTGTAAGTTCACAATTTTCCCAGCAGACTACAATACTGTGGCTGACTGACCTGTGTGACTATCAGTTGCAGTCTCATCATGAACATCTTTCAGGTAAAGAATAATTGAACACTGCAGTCCCTCAAGGGAATGTGTTAGGCCCAATAATGTTTCTCATTTATGATGCTAGTGTGAAAAATTTGGAATTATTACCACATACTATTGCTAGTGCAGTGATGATCCCATATAATAATAGGTCATCCTTAATGGGTAAATACATGCTGTGTAAGTGTTCTTGGGCAGAGATTCATGAAGCAGATGTCTTCCTTAGCCCAATTATCAAACAGCAGAAAATGTCAACTAGGCGAAAGAAATTGTGTAGTCACAGATTTTTGCACAGTGCTACAGGGGAGTGTCATGAACAACATACTAAAAATCCCGTCTAGTGGGATGTCATGGAGGAGGGATTGTTGAAAGGTCACTTTTTGTTATTGTTATTGAATAGCTCAAAAAATATTATATATTAAATTTCCTGCAGAAAAAGTTCTATTTATTTTCTTATTTTCCTCCATACCTGTAGTTTCCAGGTCACAGTGGACAGAAAAACTGCACGTTGTCAAAATTATTGTTTTAGCAGTATAAAATCAATGTTTATTTATAAATGAAGTGGGTTGATTACACATATTAAATGTATGTATCATATCTAAGTGCAATAGAGCTGTATTAAAGGACGTATTGTGTTCTGTGGGTGTAACTGGGGAAAGGGGGAATGTATGGAGTAGAAATGCGAGGGGTGGTAGGTTGCCAGATTGTGTTCAGGAGCTTCCTTCCTTGAAAAGTCTGCATCAACTCAGCACTGAGCAGGTTATTTCTCATTCCATTTACCTCACAATCAAGTACAGGGTGTTCCACTAAGTTATGATTACTCTCCCCAGTGCCAAAGACATATTCGGGGGATCTTTATTTTACAATAAATGCATTAACACTGCATGGAATGAAGATATGAGTTACTCGTAACACTAACACAAGAAATGTATATGGACCTAATCTACATAAATATCTGAAAACTGTTCTACACTGCTAGAGAGGAAATTGATTCTTAGTCACCCTTTACAGCAGCTGTAGTTTTCTTCTGGGAAATGCGATATTCTTGACTGTGAGCACTGCTTGAGTTGGAGTTTACAGACAGACAATACCTCCCTGCCATTTCCTGTTGACTTCTCATATGTGAGTAGACAAAATAACTTTCACTAAGCTCATGTTTATGTACTGGAGTTACCTTCAGTTTATCAAATGAGTACTTATCCACAATTGTTAAGTCAGCTATTATGTGAAACAATTCAACAGCTTGAACTGTCAACTCTCTATCACATTGAAGAGCCTGTCCCAAGCGTAATGTGCTATCCACATGTTGATTTTATTGTATCAACTTTTAACTGTCTGGAATACCTTTCAAAGCCTGAGGAGTATGAAATACATCACCCTAGCCTCCGAACTCCCAACATCTGAACTGACTCAGAGGAGTAAACTATACCCTTCTATAATAGAAGTGGTAGGTCACCTGTGTGTTACAGAATTTCAGATACTTCAACAGATACAGAGATGACAAAAGTCATGGGATAGCAATGTATACAGATGGCAGCAGTATTCTCTACACAAGGGCATAAAAGGGCAGTTCATTGGCAGAGCTGTCATTTGTCCTCAGGAAATTCCTGTGAAACAGTGTATCATGTGATTATGGTCACACAGTGGGAATGAAAAGCCTTTGAATGTGGAATGGCAGTCGGAATTAGACACAGGGGACATTCCATTTTCAAAATCAATATTCCATGATCCATGGTACCAAGAGTGTGCAGAGAATACCAAATTTCAGGCATTACCTCTCACTACAAACAACATAGTGGCCAGTAGCTTTCAGTTAACAGCCAAGAGCAGCATCATTCACATAGAGATGCCGCTGTTAACAGACTAACAGCATTGTATGAAATAACTGCAGAAATCAAAGTGGTACATACAACAAATGAATCCAATAGGTCAGTGTGATGAAATCTGCAATTAATGGTCTATGGCAGCAGATGACTGATGCAAGTGCCTTTGCTAACAACACAAAATCACCTGCAGTGCCTCTGCTGCACTTGTGACCATATTGGTTCGAGCCCAGCTGGCTAGAAAACTGTTGCCCAGTCAGATTATTCCTGATTTCAGCAGGTAAGACCTGAATGTGGCACAGACCCTATGAAACAATAGACCCCAAGTTGTCAAGAACTGTGGAAGCTAGTGGTAGCTCCATAATGCTGTAGGCTGTGTTTATAGAGAACAGACTGGGTCTTCTGGTCCAAACTGATCACTGACTAAAAATGGTTATGTTTGGCTACTTGGATACCTTCTGAAGCCATTCATGGACTTCATCTACCCAAATAATGATGGAATTTTTATGGAGGACAATGTGAAATTTCACTGGGCCACAAGTGTTCATGACTGGTTTGAAGAACATTCTGGACAATTCAAGTGAATGATGTGACCATCCAGATCGCCCATCATGAATCCTATCAAACATTTATGTGGTATAACTGAGAGGTCAGTTCAGGCACAAAATCCTGCAGTGGCAATGCTTTCATGGCTATGGATAGCTATAGAGGCAGAATGTCTCAGTATTTCTGCAGGGGACTTCCAATGACTGTTTAAGTTCATGTCACTTCAAGTGGCTGCACTATGCCAGACAAAAGGAGATCTGACATGATATCAGGAAGTATCCCATGACTTTTGTCACCTCAGTGTAAGTCAAGCAATCGTTTATAGTAGGTTATTGTTCTAGATTGTAATATATCAGGTCCATTCAATCATACATATCCACACTTATCTTGAAGACACACCATGAATGTGTGGTTAGTGACACCACTCAGTGCAACCGGCTATATATGTGCCAACAATTCCTGTGTGGAAAAGATTTGTGCAGAAACCCATTAACACAACTAATCACATGAGAAGTGCAATAACATTCAGGTGTTTCATTAATTCACCACCAAACGACTACAATACAAATACACAGCTTCACAATACACTGTCCACAACAGACAGCAACAGCTGTCACATTTACCAATACAATTCCTTTCCCAGCGACCCTACACAGGACACTAACAACAGCACATTTACAAATTAAATACTCCTCAGTCGCTGTTTAAAGGAATGTATTTTACATAAAAGCTTGCTTAACACCTGAAAGGAACTCTACTATCTACAAACAAGCTCAATGAAGTTATTTTGTCTATTCATATAGGAAAACTGGACAGGAAATGCTTTTGAGGTATAGTCTGTACGTAAACTGAAAACCGAGCAGAGCCCATAGTTAAGAAAATCAACTTTCCCATATGAACACCACAGCAGCTGTACAGGATGGCTAAGAATCAATTTCACTTCTGGTAGTGTAGAACAGTGTTCAGATATTTACATAGATTATGGCAACATACCTTCCCTCACACTCCATTCTGCACCCATGGAACACAATTTATCCCATACTATGGCTCTACCATACATAGATGTCATACACACATTTGTAATTGTTTTTAACCCACTTTACTTAAAATAAACATTACTTTTGTACTGTTAAAACAATATTTTTGACAGTCTGCAAGAATATTCTGCAGGAAATTTCAGGTAGTTTGATTTTGTACTTCGGAAAATTTTCAATAGGTTCCACAGTTTCTAAGCTGTTTGAGAAAAACATGAGGAGAATGTGACTTTTTAGAACCCCTTCCCCTTCACATACCAACACTCAGGAATTTTAGTATGTTGTTCATGACATCCCTTTGTAGCACCATGCAAAAACCTGCAACTACACAGTTTGTTGAGGGTGGAAAATACTGAAATAAAGAAATGTATGAAAGCAAAGGAAACTCATGCTGATTTTCTGGGCACACTGGAGGACTCTGCTCCTTCATATTCAGTGGTTGTCAAGTGAACAAATAAGTTTAAATTTGGTCAGGAAAACTCTGATGTTAATTTGCTCAGTCATCAGTCAAGATATGCCACTAACCCAGAAATAAATGAAGATGCCACTATCCCAGAAGTAACTGCACAAATGGTCTTGGAGGAATGGCAACTAAAAATGAATGAAACTGCTGAAGCTATAAGTATGTCATCTGAATGGCATATCACATTTTAACAGTGGAATTGAATATGAGAAAACTGTGTGCTAGATTGCTGCTGTGACTCTTAACACAGGATCAGAAATTCAACAGAATGGAAATGTGTGAACTACGTTTGACATCTTTTCAGAGCAACCAACATGGATTTTGTTCCAGTTTGTAACCACAGATGAATATTGGGTCCAGTACTATAACACACAGACAAAAAAAACCGTCATAGCACTGGAAACATGATTCAACACCACTGAAGAAATCAAAGTATTGTGTTTCGGTGGTCTCCTACAATGCTACCAATCCACATTGTCGCACTGCTATGTCAATGCTCCAGCCCCATAGGAACATTAGCAGAAGCCAGCTGAACTTCACCTGCCTGCAGAAAGCAGGCTAGATTTGAGGGCATGCACAAGAGGGTAGAGGCCACCACATAAACGGATCTTTTGGTGTATCCGAAGTGCCATTTTCCTCAACCAATCTGAGCCCACATTGCCAGACCAACAGGTATCTACTTGTCATCTACCACCAGGGTATGACTGCCCTCACCCAGCAAGCAGCAGGCAGTTCTGTCTGTGCCAGCAGAAGCAGAAATTCACCAGCACCATGTCACCACCCAGACTTGATGCCGTCCTTGCCATCCGCAACCAACGCGCATCATGACCTGCTGCTCCAGTTGTGAAGTCTGAGGTGCAGACTTCTGGTATTGCTCATGAGATGGGATTTTAATTTTCTGCCTACTGTGCAATCTAAGAGGATAACTACTTTTTTTGCAAGAGAACTTTTCAAAGGATAGTCTCACACAAATATTTATTTATGTTGTTTTCCTGAGAACTTTAAGTTGTCCAAGAAGTCTTACCTTTATTGCCAAGAAAAATTTTACCTATTTGTTTCGAAATGACAACAGAGTGCAGACTTACATTTGTGAAGAAAAAATGATTGTATCAACAAATTGATTCATGAGTATAATCACTCACTTACTGGAAAATTGCCCCAAGTCAGGACTCTTCATTTTCAAGAATATCACATAACTGTTAAAGATAGGGCTCCTGTGTTATTGTCACTATGTTATTGGCAGGTGTGCCTATAGACCTTATCCATCTGATACTCTTTCTGCTTCAACAGATGTAGAGGGCCAACAGGGCTCTTCTGGTAAGCTCATGGGTCGGCTGCACTTGTCATTGGAGGTTTTGAAGCACAGTGACACAACCCTCAACCCCAACCAGGAGTTCCAGCAGCCACTGCCTCCCTTCTGTGTGTTTGACCACAAAGTGGAGCCATGGTTGTGATACCTAATGCAGATGGAACAACATTTCCTCATCCAAAGACTGACAGGTGACACCTGGCAGAGCACTTATCATCGGACAAAGCCAGCCCCTTTGTATACCAGCTTATCCAACAGCTGCATCCTGAGGCTGGTCCAGACTCTGTTTTCTATGACCTTCTGAAGTCCAGTGTCTCTGACTGTTTTGATTCCAACGTTGATGTGGCTGCGGCCAACCACAGTTTTATTAATTGTCACAATCTGTCTCGCGAATCTTATCAGCAGAGGATTATGTGATTCCGGGGACACTTTCATGATTGGCATTTCCAGTGTAAACATTCATGTTTCCTCCCTTGTGCATGAGGCTCTCCATCACAATTTACTCAAACTTAAGGCTACCTCCCTTGAGTCTTGCCTCCCTATTATTCTGGTGTATTAGCAGTCTAAGTGCACCACTTTATCCCTGCAGGATCTGCCAGTGGTCTTAGCCTCTAAGCTGCCTCGGAAGCCTTCTGCCTCCCTCAAACCCTCCCACAACATGGGTCAGAAGGGTGGGCATTGTGTGTATGCCCTTCCTTCCTGCAGTTGATTTTTTATTAGCTGTCAGTGGCAGCAGTGTCATTTCTGAACACCAGATGTTTGGCATGTGGAAAGTCTAACCACCAGTCCAAAGTTTACCTTTCCATGGCGATGCCTGTTGATTGGTTGTCTCATGCCGCCCTCAAACCTGATGACTCTGGGGACTGCGATGCTCCACCGTCTATTCTTTTGATCTGCACAATGGTCCCTTCCTCCCACAAATCAATGTCTCTCCCTGTTCTGCTTGATGGGACCCTGGGGCTTCTCCATACTGATACTGGGTCTTCTGCCACCATCACTGACTGGCCAAAGTATAAGGCCCTGGGATTCCACACCCAGCTACACAGTTTTAGCAACAAGCTCATTCCCATCAAGGATGCCCTCTCAGCACATTTTCAGTACAGGTACACAGCTATCAAAGTACGTGTTCTGGTTGTTGGATTTCCTGATACCTCTGACCTTCTCAACTTGGACCCTTTCACAGCTCTGGGGATGCAGATTCACAATGACATTTCTCATGTCAGTCGGATGAAGGCTAATTCCTGTGCCTCAGATTTGTTCACCAAGTACTCCAAACTGTTTTCTGCACTATCTTCTTTCTGGTGTCAAGGATTTTCAGAGCGTAACACTTCTTCCACCAGCAGTTCCTAAGTTTTAGAAATCTTGGACCATTACTTTTGCGCTACAAGACCATGTCTGACAGAAACTCTGCCATTTACAGGATGCTGGTGTCCTCACTCTCATCTCCAACAGTTGCTGCGCTACCCCCATTGTTCTTTTAGAGTAGCCCAACGAGGGGTGCCCACAGGTGGACGGGGACGGGGGAGGCAGTTGCCCCTAGTGAGAATTCATTCAGTTTACGAATATAAAAAATACCTGTAACTTTAGGGCTCAGTTATGTATGATTTAAAATACCTGTTAAATAGCCACTAAAATAACCGGAAAATATCGATAAAATGACGTAAAAATGATATAAAACATATGTAAACAGAATTACAGAATGAACTAGAGCAATGAAAAACTTTAAAGGAGAAACGAACTAAAATTAAAAATTGTGTGTTTTTCTTTAAGAAATCTCATTTGTTGAAGATGTGAAAAATTGTTATATATCCATCTTACAGCTATTCAAAGTATCTTTATTTTTATTTCTACACCCACACGTGGTAGAAATTAACAACAGCAAGTGAGGCAACAATGGGAATAATCACATGAACCAGCAGTTTATTGTTAACTTTTACAAATGCATTCTTGAGCAACATTTAAGCATTTTTCCTGAAGGCACGCCCATTGTTCGTTTTTTACATATTAAAAGAATCAGTTGTGCCATAAAGGGACATTAAACACAAATGTAAAAAACTGATATCTTCCTTGAAAAATAATCTATGACATATGACAAAAAATACAAAATTAAAGATAGATATCTATAGCCGGAATATTCGAGATTTTAGTAACTTTAAACAATGCATATCTGATAAGGAAAGACCGTTTGCATGTTAACAAACTCTGGGCATTACTAATAAGCTATAATAAAATAAAACAAATCTGCCAATTGACAAACTACTACATGTGTGTGTGGTCCCATTAAGAATGGTACCCATGATGAGAGTTCCATCTCGAAAATGTTGACTTATAGGGTACTAAAATGTCATCCTCTCTGTTCCCACCTCACTAGGTACAAACCTCTTCATAACCCTCAACTGGCAACACAATACAATTGCACAACAAAACACACTCAGCAAAATTTTATTCTTTCAAATTTCAAATAATGGTTAACAATTGTCACACGCTAATTTAAATTAGCGTATTGTATTATGTTCCTTTTCGTTTGCTGAAGAAGTGTTTGAGGGTACTGTGTGGCCACTAATATTGTTACTTGTCTGTAGAAGTAGGCAATATTTGTCATTGGAACAACTGTCAACGAATGTGATCAAGCAGGGTGTGGCGTGAGCTACCTACATTTCCGGAACATTCTAGATGAGTCTTGCTATGTTCTAATAGGAACATTTCACATAAATATTTCCATATCCATCGCAAGAAACAGCTCCAAACGATCGTACGAAACTCAAAGTCACTGGATTGTGGTCTAATGGACACCGCGCTGTTTCATTGTTGAACCAAAACCCCTCCCTCACTCCCACCACTGTGATACGATTTCAGCTTCTGTTCTTTAATCATCGCTCAGCTAGGTTTGGCATCGCATCACATTAAGGGTTGTGTAAATTCATTGTGAGTTGTAAGTGGACAGTGGATTGCATAGACGTTTGTGCATTGTGAATGTAAAAGCACAGTGTATACAGTAGCAAAATGACAGATATACGTAAGTTTTTTGTACCTCATAAGCGAATGAAAACTACAAATGAAAGTGGAGGTGTCGAAGAAAATACTGTCTATGATGAGGTATCACAGGAAAAGGGTGAGTCAAATGCAACCATCACTATTAAAAATTCCAGTAGTTGTGCTGATGGAGAAAATAAAGATGAAGCCAGTACCTCTGCTGGCTTCAAGTGCATTGATGAAAAGGGTTGTAGTACCCTGGTCAGTATTCCTGATGTCAGAAATTACATTGAAAAAAAGGATATTGACAATTGCCTAAAGTATAGGATTTTATTGAATCCATGCCAACCTGAAAAATGTTATAATTTTAAGAATGACATAGACAGCACAAAAAGAACATTTCTACAAGACTGGCTGCCATTATATCCATGGCTGGTCTATTCTAAAGCAGTTAAAGGTGCCCTCTGCAAGTTTTGTGTGCTTTTCTGCCCATGCATAACGCATGGTAGTCATCATGGTGCATTCATAAGCCGCCCATTCACAAATTTCAAAAAGTTCCATGAATGTGCAAAAATGCATATGAATTCCGAGTGGCATAAAGATGCAATAGAAAAGTCAAATAATTTCATTAGTGTTGTGACAAACAAAACTAAAAGTGTGGAAGAACTTGCCAAAGAGAATCTTGTGAAATTAGTACAAACTAATTGTGCAAAGTTAAAATCAATTGTTTCTTGTGTATTTTTTTGTGCATTACATGACTTACCTTTAAGAGGAAAAACAAATTCAAATGCTGTATTTGATGATTTGTTACAATTTAGAGTACCGTCAGGTGACAAAATACTAAAAATGCTACTTATGTTTCTCATAGATGTAATTGATGTATGTGCCAAAGTACTAAGAAATGATTTGATTAATACCATCAATAACAGCGAATCATTTTCAGTTTTGGCAGACAAAACAATGGATATTGCAGGCACAGAAGAACTTTCTCTTTCTACACGTTGTTTTGACCATGCAACTAATGTTGTCAGAGAAGACTTCCTTGGATTTACACCATTAGCAAGGTTAGGTGTAAAACATATCTCCAACACAATAATATCTACTTTATCTGCTTGGGGTTTAAATACAGATAAAATGGTAGGACAAGGCTATGATGGGTGCAGTACGATGGCCGGTAAAATTGGTGGAGTACAGGAGATAATTTCTGAGATATATTCCAAGGCTCGCTTCTATTGTTGTATTAGCCATAGACTTAAATTAGTTGTGAATGGTTTGAACACCTTACCAGAGGTTAGAAATGCCATTGTTACTATCAAATAAGGAATTTCTTTTTTCCGAGGGAGCACGCAAAGGAAAGTCCTAGTTGGGAACCTTCAAAAACTGTATGAGACAAGCTGGTCTGAGAAGCATAAGTCTATAAGGAAATTTAATGATAAGTTTTTAGAAATTGTTGAAGCATTAGCAATTTTACATAAAGAAGGAGATCGTGAAACTAGGCAGAAAGCCTGCCAACTTTACTGCACACTTACTTCTCCAACATTTATTGTTACATTAAAAGTCATAGCAAAATATTCAACCAAACTAGAACCTGTCACCAATATTCTACAATCAGTAAACATTAACTTGTTAGAAGTTCCAGAACACATTCAAGGAATTGTAAAAATGTTATTGGATGACAGAGAAAACGCGGAAGCCAAATTTGAAGTGATAATGAAAAGTGCTGAAAGCAACTATAGTGCACTTGGAATAGATGTCACTGGCATTTGACAACTGTGAGTGTTGCACGACAATTGCATCGTTCAAATTATCCATCAGTTTCTGTCACTGAGTACTACAGAAAATCTCTCTTTATTCCATATTTGGATTCCCTAGTCCAGTCCTTGACAGAACAGTTTTCAGAAGATAACAAGGCATCTTTTGAGATTTTCTGCTTGCACCCAAAGGTAATGAAATCCTAAAGCAACCTAGACATGAAAAGGATAATTGAAAATATCAAAAGATTTTATGGCGATCTTTTAGGTAACTTCACTGAAGAAGCACGGACATGGATCAGCATGTGGAAACGTGATAAAGTAACTGAAGGAGATATTGCTGAATTAAGCCTGACTGATCTACTGGACAAAGCCAAATTCTTGCCCGCCATAGCTTCAGCCTTGAAGATAGCCCTTAGCTTACTGGCAACCACCTGCTCTGCAGAAAGATCGTTCAGGTACTTAATTACCACAGTAGCTTTTTTCTGATTGTAATTACTTTATTAGAAAGACTTTGAAACAATTTCTTAAGTCAGATGACACATTTCTTCTAATTATTTTTAAATCTTGTTTGAAATATTATCACAATAAAGTAATTGAAGAAGGTTACACTGTATGAATTAGTATAGGCCTACGTCATGTTTGTTTGCAGCACTCTCAGGAGTGTGAAAACGTGGCTGAGAACTACCACGGCAGATAATCGACTCAGTTGTTTGTGTATGGTGTCAGTTCATTGTGAAAAGATAAAATCAGAGGAGGAGTCCTTTATCGAAAAAGTGGTAGGTTAGTTATGGGAAGGGCCCCGAGACGAATTCAATTTCTGTATAAGTAATACAGGTATGTGAGTAGTCAAGTTTTGCACGTTATTAGTAACAGAACCGATTTCCACAATCGTATGCCTTCTTTTGTTCTTAATATTAAACTTACAACAGTATTTCAAACTACATTAATATGTTTGTAACAATAAAACAGCCACATCATCCTTACAACCAACGTTCACAGAATTTGTTAAGACATGAATCTGTTTTGGGTTGTGGAAATTATTGTGTACATTTAGTTTTTACTTTACAAAATAAAAAGTAAAGCCCTGTTTTTTTTTCACTTTTCAGGGGACTAATAGAAAAAAGTGTAAATAGCAAGAAAATGTATTAAGGCAGGCAAAAATGAATGATTTATTCTTACTTATAAAGAGAAAATATTTTTACCTATTTAACAATCTGAAATTGTTATTATTTATTTTAAGCACCTATTAACATCTCTCAGCAGTGGTGCACTTACTGACATGGTGTTGTGCCTCAAAATGTGCATTTACAAGAGCAATTGAGAATATTCCCACAACATTAACTCTTAAAATGAGACACCTTAACAGCAAATGTGTGAGAAACAGCAATTCACCAAAACCGATGTGGCTGACACTAGGGCATCTGCCTGTAAGAATACAGCATAGCACACGAATCTAAACTTTGCAGAGCTGCCAAATTTTATTCGGAAATGTGTTTCCAGTTTTATTTGTCTCCTCTCTATGACCATGTGGAGTCGCCACACTGGGACCAAGTTTGAAACATATGCCAGTTGCCATTTACTTCAGTATTGCAAGCGAGGGTATGCCATTAACCATCCAGGCATTTGATCGATATAGCATATTGTAGAGAGATGGTAACTAATAAGTGACTGATGATTAATGAGACAATGATGGCTTGTTTGTGATAGTTTGATAATGACTTAGAAATGAGTGGTCTCAATCCCTTAGGAGTCTCAAGGGCCATCTGTGTTTCTAGGCTTCGTTCCTATAATATATCCCGGATGTGCCAGTTTCCAAACATACAGGAAAGATAAAAACTGATTTTCAGCGTCTTGAAGGCCTGGTCAGACACAACACTGCAGTCTGCCTGTGTGGGTCAGGCACGGCGGATGACCGGGGCAAGGAACGCCGCACAGGCAAAAGCGGTTGCGGCTGCATCAGCTGTCACACCGTGGAAACAGACAGAACCTCATCACATAGCAGCCTGCATGTGTAGCGTGGTATTAAAGATCTGTCTCACGATGTTGCTGTCAAATGCACCAGAAAATGCAAACAGCCACTCCGGGCTGCTGCGAATCTGTCTGTGTTGAAACTCGACGTAAGCCAGTGCGGCGAGCTGGCCAGAGTCGCGCTCTGTGTGACTGACACCTATACACAACAACGATGCGGTCTGGCCGTTGCTGTTGCTGTTCAAGGCCACAGGTCAGACCACCAGGCCATGCTCTTTCTGACCAGGTCTTTAAGGTCAGTTGCACTCACAGCGGATATTTTCCGCCAGGCCAATTGACCGTCACCATTGTCAGAAGTCCAGTGTTTACACACATGGCAGTAAAATCACCGTCACCACCGCACGAGTCAGCAGATTAAAGCCAATGTACTTTCATCATCAAACCCATTCATTTAATTTTAGTGTGTTATGTAAATTATTCATTGTTTTTAAACATACAGTTTTGTTTGAAATGAACAGACAGTAAAATCTAAGTATAGTTATTGTATCGACTAATGAAAAAGAGAAGGAAAAACCGAATAATTTGGTATCATCATCCAATTAATTTAAGAAGAGGGGAGGATGGAGCTTTCTAAACATTGTTTGAAGGGAAGGATGACAAGTTATCATTCAGTTACTTCCGAATGTCAATTTTTAATAGCAGGAAAACAAGTGGTTCAGAGAGAAAAAGCTTAGGGCAGGATGAAACGAAAATGGCGGCAAAATGTACAGTCTGCTAATGTAAAAACAGGTTTTACTCTAGTTATAATGTTAGTTTTTTATGTTCATAACTCTGTCATGGTACTAAAAGTGCATCAGTATTTCTAAATTGCATATAAGGGGAAAACATCTGGCTTACCATAAAACGACAAATGCTCTTCAGAGAACAATAGTAATTCAGTAAGCATATTAGAATGTGTAGCCCTATTCCAAAATAGAGTTGTATCACATGAAACAACCGTTCTTAGTTAGTACACCATGCAGCCGCAGAACACTATTGTTAAGTGTATAAAAGAAGCTTTCACAGTAATGTAAGTGAGTTTGACCAAGTTTACACAGTTGAGTGTAGTGAACCATTTTTTTCCGGACTGTTAATTTAAATCCAACTGCGTTCACTGCATGAGCAATGTTTTTAACTGCTTAAACAATTATTAGTGGTAAGAAAACAATTTATTGGAAGAATATGGGTCAGAAACACATCTGCAGCATTTTCAGTGTCATGGTCCACTTTTAGTCAGTAGTGGACTCTTACCCTATCCCCTGAGCTAAGGAGATTTTGTCTCAACTGGGTGTTAGCAAAATTTATGCAAAAACTGATCTTTGTGACACATAACTGGAAATTCCTTTGGAGGCAGCCTCCAGGACATTTTGGTTATCAATATCCTGTTCGGTCTTTTTCAAAACAATCAGCTTCCCTTCAGTATCATCAGTGCATTAGTAATTTTCCAGTAGTATCTTGAACAACTGTTGCTATATGTTACCCAGGCTGCCAACTACTTGGGCAATATCCTGGTTACTGGTGCCTTTGTCTAAGACTTCTTACACAATCTGAACCTTTTCTTTGCAGTGTCTGGTCATGTGGGTCTCCACTGTAACAAGGACAAGCGTGACCTGTTAGTGCAATGAGTGGAATATCTCGGCCACATCCTAAGTGCTTCCAGCATCTACCCTGTCATGCAGTCCATTGAGGTGAACCAGAAGCTCCCTGTGCTTTGCCACAAGACTCAACTCGAATCTGTCTTAGGTCATTTCATTCCCCAAGCGACTGCTGTTGCAGAGCCTCTTCTTCACTTCCTCTGGTCCTCTGGTCCCCTGAGAGTGGCAGGGTGTTCTGCTTATTAAAACAGGTGCTCCTCAAGCCTACCTGCCTTATGACATATGATAGCTGTATACACTCACTGCTGATACCTCCAATTATGGTGTGAGAGCTGTTCTTTTCCAAGTGATCAATGAGGTGGTGCAGCCGATTGCCTTTGTCTTTGAAACTAGTCTCTGAAACTATTTTGCCCAGTGTAATTATGGCCAAATCAAAAAATAAGCACTGGCCATTATTTTTGGGTTCTGAAAGTCCAATGATTATGTCTATGGGCGCCCATGTACCCTCAGTATGTACCAGAAGCCCCTGTTGTCCTTCCTCTGGGTTTCAGCACCACACAGCCCACCGCCTCCAACACTGTGCCCTGTCCCTCTCTGTCTATTCCTATGAGACAATTTCGTGCTCCACCCTCCAACATACCAACGCTGACCACCTTTCCCGGCTTTCACTAGGAGAGGGCCCAGTGTTCAATACTGATCCAGAAGTCTGCTGCCACCTTGACCGCTGTTGCTGCCGACATTGCACAGCTACTCCTGGATGTCAACCTTGTCTGACTCCACACTGCGGACAATACAGTCTTCCACATCTCTTCCAGCACATCTGGCAAAGCTGGTCACCCAACCCTAAGGTTGTGGCACACCCAGATCTTCAGGTGTTCTGGGATCAACGACAGGGCCTCTCTTCCCGGGACAGCATTGTCCTACTCCAGGGTGACAATAACTGCACTTGGATGGTTATTTGGCGGCTCTCTGCAACTGCATCGTCCGGTTGCTTCACAAAGGACACTGGTGGACTGTTCATACCTAGTGACTGGCTCACCATCATGTCTATGAGGCATGGATTCTACTATTAGAGATTTGGTCACTGCTTGCTCCACGTGCCAGAGTTGGTGAGGGCCCCACCTCAGCATTACTTAACATGGCCTTCCACTGCCATTCCTTTGTCCCACATTCATCTGGACTTTGAATACCCCATCCTTGACTCTATGTGGCTTATCATTATGCATGCTGGGTCCTGTTTTCTGTTTGTGGTCTGCATGTCTTCCAATTTCTCTTCCCACACCATTTGGGCAATTACCCAGATTTTCGCACTAGAGGGCCTCCATGCATCTATTGTCACTGATAATGGGCTTCAGCTAACTTCCTCTGAATTTTCTGCCTTCTGTGCTGCTCACAGCATTGCATTAATTCCCACTGTGTCTTTCCACCTTGCCTCTAATGGCACTGCTGAGCATTTTCTGCAGACTTTTAAATTTCAAATGTCTAAACTACACGAGTACCACTCCTCTCATGAGAATCTTCATCTTTTTCTCATACTGAGGCACTCTGATGGAGGGCTCCTCTCTCGCTGAGTTTCCCCATGGTTGCCCTCTCCACTCTTCTCTGTCCATTCTCCACCTGACAGACCATCCCCCCTCTCCTCTTCTTCCCACCAACATTGTTTGTCTCCCAGCGACCTGATGTGGGATATGAATTTTTTCTGTGGCTAGCCCCAGTGGCTGACAACCACTGTTTCCCATCTTCTGAGGCAAGCTATGCTTCTCATCACATTCCTCGAGTGCTCCCAACTCTTACAGCACATCAACCAATACTGCCCCTGCCATGGTTTTTGGCCTCCAACAGACTCTGCCGTTCAGTTCTGTGTTTCAGATACAACAGACTCTGAGTAGCTTGCTGCTCACCCAGCAGATGTGTTGCTTCCACCTTCCAGTGTGCCCAGCCAGACAATGCCTCCATTCACCATCCCAACGGATGTCAACACACCAGCAACCCCTACCTCACCCTGTGGTAATGCTTCTGGCAGCGACGATGCCGTTGTTTCTCACTCCAGTCTCTGCCCCTCTTGGTCTTTCTTGAGAATTGGGGAAGATATGGTGTGTTTCTGAGGTCTCCTACAAGCTGCCAACCCACAACGTTACACAGTTATGCAGCTCCTTGCTCCAGTTCTGCAGGCACATTGGTCAAAGTCAGCTGAACTTCGCCTGTCCTGCAGGAAGCAAGCTAGTTCTGAGGGCACACACGAGAGCAGTAGACACGACCATGTATATGGATCTTTGGGTGCATCTGCAGTGCATTTTCCTCAGCCAGTTTGAGCACACATTGCCAGACCAATAGCTATCTAGTAGTCATCCACCACATGGGTGTAACTGCCTTCACCCAGCAAGCAACAGACAGTCCACTCTATGGCAGCAGAAGCAGAAGTTTCCCAGCACTATGTCACTGCCCAGACTTGATGATGCCCTTGCCACCTGGGACCAATGCACATCATGACCTGCTGCTCTAGCTGTGGACTCTGAGGCTCAAACTCATTGTATTGCTCATGAGGTGGGACTTTAATTTTTTGCATACTGTGCATCCTAAGAAGATAGGCACTTTTTTGCAATAGAACTTTTCAGTGGATTGTCTCACATAAATATTTATTTACATTTTTTTCTGAGAACTTTAAGTTGTCCAAGAAGTCTTCCCTTTATTGTCAAGAAGGATTTTTCTTATTTGCTTTGAAATGCTAAAAGGGCGCAGGACTTATGTTTGTGAACATAAACTAACTGTAAAATTGTCCTAAGCCGGGAAACTTTACAAAGAGAATAATGTCAGCTTGGTAGGTCATGGTATTAGTTTCTGGAGATGCAAAAGGAATTCTGCTGATATGTTACCTTTACTGAGGTGAAACAATTACAGGATAATGTTACACTAACTTCCTGGACCAACTACAGCAAAAGATATACAAATGAAGGCCAGGTTTGTCAGGAAAGAAAGTCATCATTCAACAAGACAGTATGCGCATACACACAAGTGTCAATGCCATGACAAAAATACATCAATTTAGATATGAATTGTTGCCAGCCTCACCTTATTTGGCTCCATCAAACATCCAACTCTTCCTCAAGCTCAGTATTTTCTATGATGGATAGAGATTGTCTTCAAACAAAGAACGGACAGCCAAAGTTGACAGTGTTTTGCAGGCACAGAGGAGTCGAATTTTTGAATTGAGCTCAAGGTATTGGAACATCACTGGGCCACATGTATTAGTTCAAAGGTAGCCTACATTGAAACATAAAAAAGTTACACTTGTGTGATTCATATCTTTCTATTCCACTCTAAGAACTTTTTGAACTACCTCATGCTGACTTGCCACTACAGGTCACACAAGATGAGACAGTGTTACTTGCTGACAACGATAATATAATAATTACAAATAGGACACCAGAAATGTTAGGAGAAAGCTCACACGGCACTATGTCAGTCCCCAACTGGTAACTCTTAATATAAAGGAGACTAATCACAAGAACTTCTATATAAGTAGAAAACCTAATAGAAAGCCTTAAAGTACAAAATGAGACCATAGAGGGAGTAGCTGTCCATAAATTTCTCAGTATCTATGTTGATCGACGATCAAAACAACATTTCATTTTATCATCCATGTTATATATGTAGAGATTTTTCGAATTTGCTATCCAAGAGCAAGCTACGTGTAGCTGACCATGAGAGGAGAAGAAGACTTTGAGGTAGATAGAATGAGATTTTCACACTGCAGCAGAGTGTGCACTGATATGAAACTTCTTAGTACATTAAAACTGTGCGCCAGACTGAGACTCGAACTCAGGACTTTTGCCATTCGTGGGCAAGTGCTCTACCATCACTGGTAGAAAGCAGATTATGCACAGACCAAATCAACACCTCGAGGATCATTACTGATCAATCCTTGGAATACTGGTCTCCATTGTATCTGGATTTTGCTGATTTTGAAAAAGCCTTTGATAGGGTGCAGCATGAAGCCATCTGGAAAACAATGCAGAGTTACAGAGTACCTCCAAAGATCATCAGTATCATGAAGATGATGTACAAAGAATATAATTGCCAGGTGAAACATGATGGAAATCACTCAGAACCATTCATTTTAAATTTGGAGTAAGGCACTGCTGTTTTCCTGACATTAGATGGTGTCATGAAGAAGGTAACCCGAGAGAAAAGAAGAATTATACAGTGGACTCTATATGCTTGCCTTGAGGACCTGGACTTTACAAACAGCATCTGTCTCCTGACCCATGTTTTCAAGGATATGAGTGAGAAGCAGAAGCTCAGAGAGCTGTACTAAAAATAAACACAGCTAAGACTAAAGAGCTTAGTATGAACAGTAAGAACAAGAACCTGTGAAACAAGAGGAGATTGAGCAGGTGGAGAGCTTTTGTTATCTATGAATCATTGTTTCCAAAAATGGTGGGGCAACTGAAGACGTCGAAAGTAAAATCCAAACTGCATCAGGATCCATTGCAAGTACTATGACAGTTAACAGTGTTTATCATTATAGTTTTCTTTGTTTGTCTGATGATATTTCATGTGTAAAAGTATTAGGGATAAACCGTGTTGTAGTCTGATAGAAGAAATTATGCTCTTGTCAAAATTTGTTTGTGTGTTGTGGTAAACACCCATTCTCAATATAAGATGGAGTTGGTGGACCTAGTTAATGTTCATTCAGTTGAGGGTATAGTGGTGGCAGAGGTATCTAAACCATAAACTCAAGATCTCTCACCAAAATTCTGGAGTAGTTGAGAATTTGAGCTGCAAAACAAACACAGATGACCACTCTTGTTACAGCATTAGCCACAAAGCAAAAAGAAATGACTACTAGACAGGAAGATATGCCCACTAGGCAAGATCTGGCCACCAGTGAGCACTCAACTTAATGACTTAGCAGAGAAACTGGAAGCCAGATTGAAGAGACTAGAAAGTGACATAACTGAATTGGGAAAAGCTCAAGAGCTGATCCCTGGATCTATGGAGAAGCTACCAACAGTAGTGAATGAGATGCATGATAGGTAGGTATCCTTAGGTTACACTGTAGACAATCTTTGACACCAAGTGATTAATTTGTCATTAGAATAAGAAAAAATGGTACAAGAACTGCTTACTGTGCACAGGCAGCAAGACACAGCACACATAGATGCTTGGGCAAATTCTGAGGGAGACCAGATCATAAAATCTGTGAACATGTGAATCAAGACTTCTGTTAGTAATCTGTTGATCCTGCCAGCAGTGGGCTAAAGAAGGAATTACTCGAGATCAAGGAACAAATAGAATCTGATTCTTTTCAGTGGAGAAATAAAATAGATGAAACAGTGAAAGCCCTGAACAAAGGGTTAATAGATGTCCAGGGGGCAGTGCAGAAATGCTAATATGAATTGCATGAAAACATAATGACATATATCTTGAGCCCCAGAGCAGACTATAACAACTTAAATGTGTATCAGCCTGTTCAAAATATTTCACTATCTGCACATGGTATGCTGCTGGTGACAATGCTATACACAGTAATAATGATGGAAATGAAAATCCTTAAGCATAGAAACTTTTAAATATATTAATCAAATAAGATGGTATATCCTGTGGTACTCATCTGTGGCTTTACATATGTATTACCATGGCCATGGACCAAGGTGCAAAAGATAAATCACATAACTGAATATATGCATGATGACAGGGAACTATGGGCAACTGAAATAAATGATTCATGCAAAACCTACACCAAATTATCAAAAGATGTGGGATAGTAATGTGAACATATGGGAGCAGTATGACATACACATGGTTTAAAAGGACAATGCATTGGCAGATTTATAATTTGTACTAATGTGATTTTTCTTATTTTTTATTTTACACATCTTTTCTGTAAGACCAAATTGAGGAGCATACATCCAAAGTCATGGAATGTGTCAGTACATGAAATTACAACATAAAAGTACTAACAGATAAAATAAAATTTTTATGAACCCGAAAATGTCAAGTTATAAGTTTGTGTATAAGTAATCAACAATATAACAGAGGAATCAGCCTAATGTTTCAAGGAATTCCTAGACAGAACAGAGGGTGACTGACGAGGAAACTCTTTAGTTTCACAAAATTGTTAAGGCTTTCGTGGCCACTTGTTGACAAACTGCCTATTAGCTTCTGTCTCGGGTTCTTCGGCCGACGTTCATCTAATGATTTTTCTGATGTTTCGCCAGCACAAGTGGCTGGCATTGTCAAAGCTTCACCCTCCATTGCCGGTGGTGAACTGGAGCCGAGCTCGCGGTTGCAGACTATATGTACCTGGCGCACCAACGTCCGAGGGCTTCTCCGCGCTCACATCCGGGCTTCCGTGTTGCGCAGGTTTCTCTGTATGTCCACCGGCAGAGAAGACGCCTTGATTAATCGAGTCATATTCTGAGTGATACGCTGTGTCGGATCTGCGCTACCACCTAGGCTGTATGGATTACCCAAGATCCATAAGAACAACGTTCCACTGAGACCGATCGTTAGCGCTCCTGGCTCACCAACGTATAAACTGGCAAAACACTTGGCCTCTCTGCTCCAGCCACACATGGGGAAGACTGACACATACATTAAGGACTCAGGACATTTCATTGAGAAGCTGAAGAAGCTGAAACTTGCACCAAACGACATCCTGGTCAGCTTTGATGTTGTTTCGTTATTTACGAAAGTGCCACTCAGTGACGCTCTGGAACACATCGGTTCCATGTTCCCTCAAGACATCAAAAAGCTCTTCCATGCATGTTTCACCACAAGCTATTTCACGTGGAATGGCGATTTCTACAAACAGCTGGAAGGCGTCGCCATGGGTAGTCCTCTCAGTCCAGTGGTGGCCAACTTCTTCATGGAACAATTCGAAGCACAGGCACTGGACTCGGCGACTTGCAAACCTAAGGTGTGGTACAGGTATGTCGATGATACTTTTGTGGTGTGGAGCCATGGTGAAGAACAGTTCGGTGACTTCCTAAGACACTTGAACAGCCTCCATGCCAACATAACATTTACCATGGAAGTAGAAAAGGACAAGAAACTGCCATTTCTAGATGTGCTGGTCACAAGGGAAAGCGAAAACCTGGGACACAGCGTGTATCGAAAACCGACACATATGGACCGATACCTGCACAAACTGTCAAACCACCACCCGAGCCAGAAAAGAGGCATGATTAGTACGCTCGTAACGAGAGCAGGATGAATATGTGAGCCGCAACACCTCAAATGAGAAATGCAACACCTGGAAACGGTTCTGAGGAGCAATGGGTACGCCACAAATTACATTAGAAGTGTAACAGAGCCAAACACTCAGCGAAGTAAGGAACTGGAAAAAGAAATGTCGGGTATGGCCTTTCTGGCATACATTCCCAGAGTGACAGACAGAATCGGCCATATATTGCGCAAACATGGCGTAAAGACGATTTTCAAACCGACAAGGAAGATCAAAGAGTGTCTTAGATCGGCAAAGGAGAATAGAGACCCACTTGCAATGTCGGGAATATATGGTATACCATGCACATGCGGAAAAGTTTATGTTGGAATGACTGGACGATCAATTAACACCAGGATCAAAGAGCATAAGCGACATTGCAGGTTGGGGCAGGTGAAGAAATCAGCCGTGGCAGAGCACGCACTGAATGAGACCAACCACGTAATAAAATTCGCCGACATAGAAGTGCTGGCTATAGAGAAGCACTATCACACGCACTTGTTCAGAGAAGCTGTAGAAATACAAAAAAACGCGAACAGTTTTAACAAGAAAGAGGAAAGCCTTACGGTAAACGGATCCTGGCTTCCCGTACTGCAGCAAACGACCATCGCAGGTAGCAAGAGGATAACCGCACCTGAAGCGACTGCGGAGAAGCCCTCGGACATTGGCGCGCCAAGTACATATAGTCTGCGGCCGCGAGCTCAGCTCCAGTTCACCAACGGCAATGGAGGGTGAAGCTTTGACAATGCCAGCCACTCGTGCTGGTGAAATGTCAGAAAAATCATTAGATGAACGTCGGCCAAAGAGTTAACCCGAAATATAGTACCACACATCATAAGCAAATGAAAATAAGCAAAGTAGACTACTTTCCATGCCGAATTATCACTTACCCCAGATATGGTTCAAATAGTGAAAATGGCAGCATTAAGTCTTTGAGCAAGATCCTGAATGTGGGCCTTCCATGATAGTCCTGAATGTCCGCCTTGATAGCTGAGTGGTCCACTTGATGGATTGCCGTCCTATGGGCCCGGGTTCAATTCCCAGCTGGGTTGAGGATTTTCTCCGCTCAGGGACTGGGTGTTGTGCTGTCTTCATCATAATTTCATCCCCCTCTGGCCTGCAGGTTGCCCAATGTGGCGTTGAATGTAATAAGACCTGCACCACGGCGGCCAGACCTGCCCTGCAAAGAACCTTCCAGCCAATGACGCGAAATGCTCATTTCCATTTCCATCTATGTGAGTATCTAGAAATTTGAACTGTTCAGTTTCTTTAATCTTATGCCCATTCTGTGAAATTGAAACATTGGGTTTTGTTGAATTGTGTACTAGAAACTGTAAAAACTGTGCCTTACTGTGATTTAGCATTAATTTGGTTTTTACAAGCCTTGAGCTTATGTCATGAACTGCGCTATTCGAAACAGAGCCAATGTAGCACACAGTATCCTCTACTACCACGCTACTGTCATCGGCAAACAGAAATATTTTAGAGTTACTCGTATCAAGTACCTCACAGAGGAAAGAGAATATAGCATTTCAATTGTTAAACCACTTCTTAAAATGAAGTGTACATTTGAAATAAAATGTGAAATAAAATGATTGATTATCTTTACATACACAATATTCTCAATAACTTTAGCAAACACTGATGGCATAGAAATAGGTCTAAAATTGTTTACATTATTCCTTTCTTCCTTTTTATAAAGTGGCTTTACTCTGAGTACTTTGATCATTCAGTAAACTGTCCATTCTTAAAGGAAAAATTACAAATATGGCTAAGTACAGGCTAACATGTGCAGCACAATACCTTAATATTTTGCTAGGCAATCCATTATATCCATGAGAATTCTTAGTCTACAGTGATTTCATTATTGATTTAATCTCCCCTTTGTCATTATCACAGAGAAGTATTTCAGACATGAATATTGGAAAAGTATTTTTCAAGAGAGTTATATCATTCCTGTGGAAACTAAGTTTTCATTTAAATCACAAGCAATGCTCAGGAAATGACTGACAAATAATAATAATAATAATAATAATAATAATAATAATAATAATAATAAGGCCCGTGTGGAGTTGATAGTCTCCCATCGGGCGCCTCCCCAGGTGGCGGATAGGGGAATGCTCTCCAGATACGGAGGGTACCGGGGAAATAAAATACCCGGGGTGGACCAAAACTATCAACCGAAATCCACTAACGTCTGCCTGGTATCCAGCGGTTAGGGGTCAGCGTCTGTTCGCCTAGATGGTGCGGCTGCAGCAACCTTCTTGATCTCAACAATCAAGTCGTAATCCTCGTGATCCTTCCTCGGAAGGACCACCATCAAGTTAGTTTTCAACTTGAAAACCAAACATGATGATAACACAAGGAATGAATCCACTACCCCGGGCACCAGTCGCAAGGCTGGCTTTACCTGGTCATCGGATTCCGGGGGACCAGGAGCATCATGTTACGCCTAAGGTTGAGAACCAGACGACGTCCAAATTATTACACACAAAACAAAGACACTTCATCGGTACACTTAATACTAATACTCTTTTCAAACTGGGCAAGATCAAACAACTTACAGACGTGCTGCAAAAATTCCAGATCAAAATCCTTGCAATCCAGGAAACACGATTCACGGACGAAACCCATTTTGATACAGACAACTACAGAATCTACAAAGGAAAACCAGCAGTTAAAACTAATGAGAAAGGACTCAAACAGTTTGGCACAGCATTTGCAGTCCACAAATCTATCAGTGACTCTGTCATTGACTTCCAGTCTGCCTCAGAAAGTATATCAACGCTCTCCGTCAAATCGGCCAACAAAGCATATACCTTGATCAACGCACACGCACCCACAAATAACTATAACAAGAAGAACTGCCAGAAAGTGGATGACTTCTGGAATGACCTTGAAGAGACGACAAACAAAATTGCCAAACACCATGTAATAATCTTGTTAGGCGACTTTAACGCACAATTAGGTAAAGAGAAAAAATACAGGAAAATCACCGGAATCCATACAGCTCACAAGAGAACTAACAAGAATGGGGAAAGATTGATAAGCTTTTGCGAAAATTTCGGCCTCGTAATTATGTCAACACAATTCAAAAAACCCAACAAGAAACTGTATACTTGGAAGTCGCCCAACACAATGTTGGGTGAATTCCAGATAGACCATGTGGCCATCTCCAAGAGTAACACAGCAGAAATTCTGAATGTGAAAACGAGAAGAGGATTTTTTGACTCAGACCACCATCTTCTACAGATAAAGACCAGATTACAACCCAATAGAAAAAAACCAAAACCAAACAAAGTGCTGAGACCAGACCCCGAATACATAAAACTCAACAAGGAAAACATCTTACAGGAAATTAGTCAGACAAACACCACAAACTGGACAGAACTTGTGGACGTCCTCAAATCCACAATGAAATTGGGTCAACCCCCGAGAAGGAGAAAACACAGGTGGTGGAATATAATATGTGACCAAGCAATAGAAGAAAGGACCAATGCCTGGAAAAACTTCAATAGTCACAAAACATCAGAAAAATGGCAACAATTTCTAGTAATCCGAAAACAAACATCGAAAACTATTCGGAGGGAAAAAAGAAATTATGACAAACGGCGACTAGATGAGATAGAACAAGACTTTAAGAAGAACAACACCAGGAATTTTTATAAGACGTTTAAAGAACATATTGCAGGATACCAGCCACCCAATCTTTGCTTCAAGAAACTGGATGGTTCACTAGAAACTAACACGAAGAATAACTGCCAAATCCTCGCAGACTATTTCAACAAACTTCTCAACTGTGAAAGACCTACAGAGGACATTCACTACGAGACGTCTACACCAAATCCTGACGCTAAACTGCCAACCATTAACGAAATTGTAGAAATTATCAAGACACTGAAAAACAATAGAGCCCCAGGAGAAGATGGAATTATTGCAGAACTATGGAAACTAAATGATGAAAGATTAACAGGAAAAATTCACAAAATCATATTAAACATTTGGGAAACAGAACAGATCCCTTCTGAATGGAAATGCGCACTCATCCATCCACTCCACAAAAAAGGGGACAAAACTGAACCAAATAATTACAGGGGTATCTCACTCGTACCGGTCACATATAAAATCCTATCAAAAGTTCTCATGAATAGATTAGAAGAACAAGCTGACCCACAAATAGGAGAATACCAGGCTGGTTTTCGCAAGGGACGATCATGCATAGAGCAGATCTGGAATCTGAAAATGATTCTCCAGATGAGAAACACCCGAAACACAGTGGTTACTTTTGTAGATTTTAAAAAGGCCTACGACTCAATAGACAGAGTAGTGCTCTGCAAGACGCTGGAAGAATTCAGCATTCACAGAAAGACAAGAGCAATCATTCAGGAAACATTAACTGACACAGTCTCCAAGGTTAAATTTATGGGGGATATCTCGGAACCATTTGTAATCCAAACTGGAGTGCGACAGGGTGACGGACTTTCACCATTACTCTTTAATATCATTCTTGAAAAAATCATCAGGACATGGGAAAAAGAAGTCAAAGGAATCCAAATTGGCATTAGAAAAGATAATAGATTCAATGTGAAGTGTTTAGCTTTTGCAGATGACCTTGCAATCCTCACAAATAATAGAAAAGAAGCCACTAACGCCATAGAGAAGTTACACGAAATTGCACAAAGAACTGGCCTGCAAATCTCATATGAGAAAACCCAGTACATAGAAAGAGTGCCACAAGACAAATTGCCTATTGTGACAACCCGTGGGAAAATCATACAAGTACCACATTTTAAATACCTGGGAGAAATCATTCAGCCATCAGGGATCAACCTAAAGGCCAATGAGGAAAGAATAAAAAAATTACAGAAAGCATATAAACTCACGTGGAACTATTATAACAAAAAGTCCATATCCACAAACGCAAAATTGAGGCACTACAACACTGTCGTACTTCCGGAGGCACTGTATGCATCTGAAACAACACAAATAGGTGGGCAAACTAAAATCAAAGAAATAGAGAAACAAGAAAGGAAAATTCTCAGGAAAATTTTTGGCCCGATACAAGAGCAAGGAATCTGGAAGAAGAGACCAACATCAGAATTATATAAATACACAGACAATATTACAGATACAGTAAGGAAAAGAAGAATGCAGTTCTACGGACATATCCACAGGATGAATGAAAACAGAATTTCAAAGCAAATTCTTAAAGTCATCAACTCAGGCAGGGGAAAAACAAAATGGATAAAAGAAGTTGAAGAGGACCTCAGACAAGCACAAATAACAGTAAACGATGCAGAAAACAGAACTGAATTCAGGAACATCATCAAAAAACATAAATTTGACACCACAACACAGAAGAGACCAGGATGCAAATGGACAGCGGAGCGAAAGAAACAACACAGTGAACACATGAAGAAAATTTGGGCTCAGAAAAAACACAATCAATCATCATAAAGGAATTCAAGTTCAAACGCTCTCTTAAATGGGAATAATCGAAAATAATAATAATAATAATAATAAGGATATCACATAGATCAAAATGGGAATTACATCAAAATGTTAGAAGTAGTCACAGTCAAGGTACAGTAGCACACAACAAACACTAATGTAAAGTGTCTAAAAACGTTATTAGGAAGGCAAAGAGTATGTGCTACACAAACAGAATAGCTAGTTCACAGGAAAAAATTAAAACCATATGGTCAGCTGTGAAGGAAGTGACTGATCACAAGCACAATGATATAAAGGCGTTTGTAGTAAAAATATATCTGTTAACTGGTAACTCATACATATTTACAGTATTTAACAGTCTTTTCCGAGCATCACTTGTCATTTAAATAAAAACTTAGTTTTTCTAGGGAATTATGTAACACCCTTGGAAAATACTTTTCGAATATTGATGACTGAAATACTTCACTGTGATACCAACATGGGGGAGATTCAATCTATAGTTAAATCTCTGCTAGTTCCCTGTTTAGGATGTGCTAATGGAAAGCAAATTCAAAAGAGCGTGAGAAATTAGTTAAAGAACCCATAATATAGTTACTAGGTCACAATTGTTCACAACTGGTTTGGAGAACATTCTGGATAAGTTGGGTGAATGATTTGGCCACACTAACTGTCCAACATGAGTCACATCAGAATTTATGGAACGTGACTGAGAGGTTAGTTTGTGCACAAGATCATGCTTTGGCAACACTTCACTTCTTCATTTATAGATGACTATAGAGGCAGTAATGGCTCAGTATTTCTACAGTGCACTTCCAGTGACTTGTTAAGTCCATACATGTTGAGTTGGTGCACTAATGCCAGGCAAAATATTAGGAGGTATCCCATGACTTTTGACACCTCAGTGTATGAGGATATTGAAAATGCATATCTGGCCAAATTGTGCCCAGTGGTGTGCAGGTAATACTACAGAAGAAGGTTTTTACTCAGAGCTTTTCTATTTTCAAAATGGGAGCTTGCACCGGTGTTTCGAAAAACAACTTAGTAATGCGTACTACTGGAATGAATCCATTTCTCATACAGATGTTTCAACAATCTTAAAAGCAACACTGCCTGTTGAAAATGGAGAGAAACATATCACTGTGTTGGAATCTAGTTGGAATGAATTTATGTCTGTATTGGGGTCTATGAATGTAACTGAAGGAGACATTAAGTCGCAATCAGGACCCAGAGGTTATTACACACAGAGTCCTAGTACAGGCAATGGTTGTAGTAGAGGACAACTGCATGAACCATATGCTGGTTTCCTTTAGCAGAATACCCACCTGGTCAGTTATCAGAAACACAGCAAAGGAGATTACAGATCAAACTGAAAGCACTGAAAAAGGAGATACAATTCTGGCTATGGGACTAATAATAACATGTATTGGAGTAACAAACAACTGAAAACACCATCAAATTATGACTGGGGATCACAATCACCAGTGATTACCAAAATCATTGAAGACAGCAGTCATACAACAGAACAACACCTGGAAACAACCACATTGAACCCCAGAGAGTTAGACATGAAGTAAGATAGGGGGTGTGACAGAGCCGCAAAATTCTTTCAATGTATTAAATGTACTACCAATATGATGGAGCAAGTAAATCAAAGCAAACAGAATAACCATTGTTACCACAATCTGTGATTTGGGCTAGTATTGAGGATGTTTCAGTAACTATTGTTCTAGACACAGGAGAATTTGGCAGTGTGAATTCAAGCAGTTCTTTCAATAAAGTATTCACAAAAACCAAGTTTCACAAGTATAACAGAAAGCAGAAGAGCCAGAAAGCCTCACTGGCAAGCAAAGACACCAATAGTTAAACCTCTTGAATCAGTATGGGGAGGTATTTGAAGAAAAACCTGGAATAATACAAAGGAAATACATGTCACCTTGATGAATTTCCACACAAAGCCTTGTACAACTGTTTTTATCTTACCCCATGGTCTCAGTGTAACGCAGTAGATGAAGAAACTAAGAGGATTTTTCAAGAACTTAACAGTTCATAAAGACGTATTGTCACTATAAACAAACACTAGGGATTGACTACATAAAATTGTTTGATGAGATAGAGAACCACTTACCTCATTTGTCAACATACTACACTACAGAAGAGCTAATGTTTGGCAGGAAGGCAAAGAATGAATGAATGTGTGGACCAGATTCCACAGGTTCCGAGCAACTCAGATTAGTGAGAAGAAGAGGTTCAGAAACCTTTGACCGGTTTGAAAGACAAAGCACTCAGAAGAAAGCACAATTATGACAAAACAGTGATAAAAATAGTAAGGTATCAACTGAACAAGAAAGTATCATTAAGAAACCATCCACGTCTTGAATAAAAGTAACAAAAAGTGGCAGCTTTTGCATACGGGACCTTTCATATTTCTAAGGATCCCAAATCCTGGTGGATATTTATTTGGGTACCCAAGCAATCATCATATTAAAGGACTTTGTCCTCAACAAGATTTATGGAAATATTATTCTTGGTGGAATCAGTGACCATAATATTAGGAACACAGAGTCAATAGGAATTTTTATGTATTGTTGTCCATAACAGATGAGTATCATCCTGTGAAATGCGTCGGAGCTCATGGATGATTCTTGAATTTTAATTGGTCATGTTATCAGAATACTCAATGTCATTTTTCTTTATAAAAAGGTCTGCATACAAATGAAGCATATTATCACAAAATTGTGTAAGAGAAAGTTTTATATCTACGTAGATTGAATGATTTCCATCTGCCAGTCTTAAGATCACCATTTCCTACATCTACATCTTCATACATGGTTAGTCTGCAATTCAGGTTTCATCAAACTACCTTCAAGCTATTTCTCTAGTGTTCCATCCTCAAACAACACAGACATAACATGAACACTTGCGTCTTTCTGTAGCAGCTCTGATTTCTCTTATTTTATCGTTATGATCATTTCTCCCTATGTAGGTGGGCAGCAACAATATATGTTCACACTCTGAGAAGAAGGTTAGTGATTGAAATTTTATGAGAAGATCCTGCCACAATTGAAAAGGCTTTTGTTTTAATGATTGCCACTCTAATTCACATATAATTTCACATGGCATACTCTCCCCTACTTTGTGATAATACATAATGTGCTGCCCTTCTTTGAACTTTTTATATGTCCTCTGTGAGACCTATATGATGCAGAACCCACACCACACACCAGTATTCCAGAGAAGTAGGACAAGTGTAGTATAAGAAGTTTCTGTAGTAGACCTGTTGCGTATTCTAAATGTTCTGCCAATAAATCAAAGTCTTTAGGCCCCGCAGGATAGCCACGCGGTCTGAGGCACCTTGCCACAATTTGCGCGGCTACCCCCATTGGAATTTCGAGTCATTCCTCGGGCATGGGTGTGTGTTGTCCTTAGCGTAAATTAGTTTAAGTTATATTAAGTAGTGTGTAAGCCTAGGGACCAATGACCTCAGCAGTGTGGTCTCACCAGCGCTTACCACATATTGACTGGGACAAATAAAAGAAGTCTTTTGTTTGCTTTCCCCACAGCATTATCTGTGTGATCATTCCAATATAAGTTACTGGTAATAGTAACCCTAAGTATTTAGTTGAATTGACAGCCTTTAGATTTGTGTGATTTATCATGTAACCAAAGTTTATCAGATTCCTTTTAGTACTCATATGGGTGACTTCACAATTTTCACTGTTTAGAGTCAGGTGCCTCTTCTAGTACCATGCAGATATCTTGTCTAAATCATTTTGCAGTAGGTTTTGATCATCTGATGACTTCACAAGGCATTAAATAATAACATAATCTGCAAACAATGTAAGAGGCCTTTTCAGATCATCTCCTAATTCTTTTATGTAGATCAGAAATACTAGAGGGCTTATAACATTTCCTCAGGGAAAGACAGACATTACTTCTAGTTTACTTGATGACTTTCTATCAATTACCATGAAATTGACCTTTCTGACAGGAAAGTATGAATCCAATTACATAACTGATACGATACTCAATAGGCACCAAATTTGATTAGAAGTTGTGTGTGAGAAATGGTGTCAAAAGCCTTATGAAAATCTTAAAATACAATGCAGATTAATGAATGCATCAAGCGACTCTAATATGGAGTACATTTGAATGATGATAATTATTGGTTTAGAAGGTGGTCTAGCTTGTGTTTAAAGCTGCACCAAGCTTGGTACAGGTGGGATTTGTCATAGGGGTTGGTGTGATGTGGTCTGCAGTCTTAAGTTTGATCTTTCTTCAGAGCCACATAGTGAGTTTCTAAATATTGGTCTTGGTGTGTTACTTAATATATTTTCCATTGACTAAGATTTAGCAACTTGCTCCACACATCAGCTTATTGAACAGAATTCCTCAGGATTCATGGTGGTACTGTTAAATTATTTTTTATGGAACTGTTATGAAAGAGGTTTATCTAAATATGTGGAACAACAATCATCAAGAGAAAATGATGTTGATTTTTCAATGCTAAAATGAGCATGTGAGTACAGGTTATGAAGAAGGGTATACAGTAATTGTGCATGAACTGATTCAAATGACAGCTGATAGCTCATAAATACATCTTGACAATTGACCCAAAAAGACTGTATTGTTGCCACTGAAGCAAAGCTAGTGTGTACAGGCTTATTACAAATGACTGAAGCGATTTCACAGCTCTACAATAACTTTATTATTTGAGATATTTTGACAATGCTTTGCACACACATACAAAAACTCAAAAAGTTTTTTTAGGCATTCACAAATGTTCAATATGTGCCCCTTTGTGATACAGCAGACACCAAGCCGATGATCAAGTTCCTCCTACACTCGGTGCAGCATGTCCCCATCAATTAGTTCGAAAGCATCGTTGATGTGAGCTCGCAGTTCCGGCACTTTTCTTGGTAGAGGAGGTTTAAACACTGAATCTTTCACATAATCCCACAAAAAGAAATCCCATGGGGTTAAGTCGGGAGAGCGTGGAGGCCATGACATGAATTGCTGATCATGATCTCCACCAGGACCGATCCATTGGTTTTCCAATCTCCTCTTTAAGAAATGCCGAACATCATGATGGAAGTGCGGTGGAGCACCATTCTGTTGAAAGATGAAGTCGGCGCTGTCAGTCTCCAGTTGTGGCATGAGCCAATTTTCCAGCATGTCCAGATACACGTGTCTTGTAACGTTTTTTTCGCAGAAGAAAAAGGGGCCGTAAACCTTAAACCGTGAGATTGCACAAAACATGTTCACATTGTGTCTGTTCACTTCACCATTAAGAACAAATGTTGCTTCATCACTGAAAACAAGTTTCACACTGAACGCATCCTCTTCCATGAGCTGTTGCAACCGCGCCGAAAATTCAAAGCGTTTGACTTTGTCATCGGGTGTCAGGGCTTGTAGCAATTGTGAATGGTAAGGCTTCTGCTTTAGCCTTTTCTGTAAGATTTTCCAAACGGTCGGCTGTGTTACGTTTAGCTCCCTGCTTGTTTTATTCGTCGACTTCCGCGGGCTACGCGTGAAACTTGCCCGCAAGCGTTCAACCGTTTCTTCGCTCACTGCAGGCCAACCCGTTGATTTCCTCTTACAGAGGCACCCAGAAGCTTTAAACTGCACATACCATCGCCGAATGGAGTTAGCAGTTGGTGGATCTTGTTGAACTTCATCCTGAAGTGTCATTGCACTGTTATGACTGACTGATGTGAGTGCATTTCAAGCACGACATACGCTTTCTTGGCTCCTGTTGCCATTTTGACTCACTGCGCTCTCGAGCGCACTGGCGGCAGAAACTTGAAGTGCGGCTTCAGCCGAACAAAACTTTATGAGTTTTTCTACGTATCTGTAGTGTGGCGTGACCATATGTCAATGAATGGAGCTACAGTGAATTTATGATATCACTTTAATCATTTGTAATAGCTCTGTATAAGAACAATGTTTTGTTTGAAGGATTTGTGAAATGTACCATGGACATTCTTTGACTGTGCTATATGGTCATTAACCAGTTGGCCAGTGAGACTCAAGTTTCAAGTGATGGTGTAATGACAACCCAAGGAAAATTTACTGCTACATAATAGTAAATTATGTAATTACACCTCTCCCAATGAATTCAGCACAGCTGATAGCTTAAAATTAAACAGATATTACTCTGCCCAAAATATCATTTATGAATTAATGGAGTCCCATACTGCTATTCATATCAATTAAGTTTCATATATATTTGATGATGTTGTATATTTACATGCCATTGGTATTGGCACGGCGTATTTAGGGTCTGACATCTAGAAGGGCAACTACACACAAGCACATTGACAGAAGACATTAAGCCTAGGTTATGGGATGGCCCTAAGAGCTACAAAGCCATTAGCTACCTATTAAAATTGATATATATTAGGTGATTATACCAACCACTAATAGGTGTTTTCCACATGAACAAATATGGGTACAGATTCAGAATCATGGAAACTGGAAGTTGCAGTAAGTGATAGATGTAATACATAACAAAAATGCAAGTAAACTTGCAATAAATATCTCATGACTTATATAACACATAATTGCTGTGTTCATGGATGGTATAAACTATCAGGCACTGATTTATTGAAATATAATTAATGCAAATGATACATATTTCTAGCATTTATTACTGTATTAATGAAAAAGGAACAAAATAAAATATAAATCGTCACTGCTGTCAGCTTCCAAAGAACAGTACGTGGATTCAGCGGCAATGAGTGAAAATGTGTACTGGACTGGGATTCGAATCTGGGCCTCCTGCATACTAGACAGTTGCATTAATCACTGTGCCACCTGAGATACAGGGTTATTGCAACAGCATGCTTCACAGCTAATTCACATTCCCAATGAGCATCACCTATCTCCAGTCCCCATCCTTTGACTCCTTGTTTGCTACTCTGATAGTCCCACAGGAGATTGAACATATTTGTGCATTAGTGCTGAAGAAGATGGATCCATTGCCCAGCTAGGTATATCAATTATATGAATATGTGGTGTCTGTTCTTTTGGACATGTCTGAAAGAAAAGACACCATGCATTCATGTAATAAATCATAAAATGTGAATTCCAATCGTGTCATTAAACATGTGCACCTAAAACTGTTGTTGTTGTCATCATATATAAAAATGGTATTGTCTGCAACAGACAAGTCCCAAGCCACAAAATATACAACTATATGTCCAAACAATCATCAAAAGCTCTATGTACAGATTAAAAATGGCAGAATAACCTATACCACCTATCATCCACTCAGACTCATACACGTTTCTACAGATAATTACAGTACAACATTTTTTCAACAACAACACTGCACACAAACTGGTTAGCCCTAATATTCCATGAGGAATGAAGAAGGAAGAATTAGTCTCATTAAGAAACATGTCAGCTTCTCTATGAAACAAACACTCTCACAGGAACTGATGCGCACTCAACTCTACAACCTAGCCACATAGACACGAACACAATCATTTCATACAGCACCCACTGTAACTTTTAATCCCTCAAATGACCTGAAGAATCAAGAAAGAAAACCTTACATGAAGAAAGACATCCCCGATATACAGGATTAATACTATCCAACTAACACACTTCAAAAAATTCAAATGGACACTGGCAAAACAACACAATGCAGCCTTATCACACAACTCACACTTTTTACACATTACAGATTTAAATTCCAATCCCTCAAATAACATGAAGAATCAAGAAAGATAATCTCTGAGCATGAAGAAAGAAGATGAAAATTCATAAACAATGACTAGTACAACACAAACATGTTTCCAGCTACACACAAGTACACCAACAAAGGACATGAAATGGAAGATATGGGGTGGTGACTGAAGCATATAAAGCTATTAGTTACATGTAAATATTATGTACATATATGATGAAGGCACCTACCACTAATGAGTGTTTTCCACATGAACAAACATGAGTACAAGTTCAGAGACATGGAAACTGGGAGTTGCAATGTGCAATAAATATAAACATGAATTTAATAATTTATTGGAAAAGATACATATTCCTAGTGAATGTTACTGAATTAATGGAAAAGAAAACAGAATAACTGATACATCTGAAAATGTGATTATTAATTATGCCAGTACACAAGAGCACCAAAAAATCATCATTGTGCACAATACATACTGGAAAGATGTCCTCTGAAACAGAGCTAACTGCTGTTTAACACTGAGAGACTCATTTGCTAGAGAACATACAACTGAATATCTCCTGAATTTGCTAGAGTACATACAACTCAATATCTCCAGAATTGTAAAGAATTTTATGTACTATTTAAAAATGGCTGTATAGTCAACACCATGTGTCCTCCACACAAAGTTAAAGAACGTTTCCACTCTTTCACACAACAATGGTCCCCTCAAGACCATACAACTTTTAACTGATAATTACAAGACAATACTTTTTCAATAACGACACTGCATGTGTTTTACTCCTTATACCTGAAATTACTTGAAGAGTGAAGAAAGAAGATTTTGCCTCATGATGAAACATGAATGTTCACAGTAACTCACTCTCTGTCCTACCTTACTATTCATAATAAATCTTGTTTCTGTTATACAATATACTGCTCTTGTTATTACCCTATGCTTTTCTGACCAGATATACTTTTTCTCTTTCCATTTCACTTCATTAACACCCACTATATCTCAACTGAGCATTAGCATTTCCCTTTTTACATTTTCTAGCTTCCCTACCATTTTAAAACATCTGACATTCCATGCCACATCTTTTAGAATATTATCCTTTTGTTGGTTATTCAGTCTTTTTCTCCAGTCACCTTCCTCTTGGCAATCCCCACCCAGAGATCTGAATGAGGGAGTAGTTGGGAATCTTTTGCCACTGGCGAGATCATCAAGACATTTTTTCAATTACAAGCCACACATCCAGTTGACACACATAGTGTGTCTTCAATGCAGTGGTTTCCATTCCCTTCTGCATCGTCATGTTGTTGACCATTGCTGATTCTTTCACCTCTTTGGGACAGTTTCCCACCCTATGGGTAAGAGAGCGCCCTGAACTTCTGTCCACACCTCTGCCACTTTTGAGAAGGCCATTGGTAGTAAAGGGTGACTCTCATGCCAGAAATCTTCAGTCACCATTGCTGATAATTTTTGTTCAAAATTTAAGCAGTAGCATGGTTTGAACTTGTGAGTGAAGACTTTTGATTACCAATCAAATCAAAGGTGGTACCCCTAAACCAGCTCTTACCCATGAAGAATTGGCAGCTAAAGAAGTCATCTGAATTGACCTGACTCAGTTGCAACAGCTGCTGCTGCTGCCTTGGTTCAGCAGATTTTTGAATGGGTGTGATCTGTTGCAAAACTCAGTGGACTGCGAGCTGTCACATTCAAAGTTTTGTGTAATATTTTGAAAACTGTTCCATGACTTATTTTTACTTTTTCTGCTACTGCCTTGATTAAGAAAACCTGGTCTCTATACACCAAGGTTTGAATTCTCTAGTGATTCCCAGTTGTTCACAAAGAGATGAGCTGTCACTCTTATTTCCATTCAGACTTCTTCACAGTACTGGAAGCACTTGTGCCAACTAATCACTTTGTTTTATGCATTCTACTGTACACTTCCACTGGCCCAGGATGGACTGTTACTGTGTTGTTCTCCTTCAAATGCAGAAATAAATTACTGCCTGCTACTTCCCTTTTAAATTTGATGCATTGTTTTGCTTTGGCCACTCTACTTTTGTGCAGTGGTACTATTGTACAGGCATTTCAATGTGTACCAGAACAACAGACAAGTACTCACAAACAAACAGAACATTAGTTACATAAGTTTGATTTTGTGAGCTAGCAAGTAAAATACTTTTTTCCTTTACAGAACCTGAAACCCCTAGATGGCACATCTCCAGGTGGCAAATTGGGGAATGCTCCCAGAAATGGATGGTTGGAGGGAATACCTCCAATGGACCAACAGGAAAATCAGCATCTGGCCTAAAATGAATCACTTGTTAAGGATCACCTTGAGAACTGGAAGACAACAGAACACCTCTGTAATTTGTTTTCCCTGCTTTTCCCTCCATTTTATATGCTAAATATGAGTTCCTCTTATGGTAAATCAATGTCCCAATTTAGAGTAGTCTCCTCCTTGGAACTATGTGTGTGTGTGTGTGTGTGTGTGTGTGTGTGTGTGTGTGTGTGTGTGTGTGTGCTTGTCTTTGTAGGTTCGGGAAGGATGGGGTGACAATTTGAAAGGAGGAAGTGTAATATCAGAACATCAATAGGTACTTTCCTGGATTGTCAAACACTGCTATGACCAAAACTAAAATAACTTAAAAGAGAGATAGGAATGAATAATTTGAAGATTATAAGAGTTGTTGAGCTACAATGCAATGGATGTGAAGAATTGCAGTCAGGTAAAAAGAAAAAAAAAAAACAGTATTTCTTAGGTATAGAAGGGTGTATTCTACATCAAAAATATTGTGATTTTGTAATGTGACCAACTGGATATAGTCAGAAGTATATTCAAGAACACATGTAAACGAAAAATTCATCTGCATTAAAAATTAGTTTACACATTTCAGAAGAACCAGATTTAATTATTTTTATTATTTATGATGTTGATAAGTTTGACTACAAAATTCATCTGCATCTTTAGTAATATTAGAACGTTTATGAGCTTATGTAATGCACATTGTAAAATATTGGCTGAACTCCATGTGCAAATCACTTAAAATGTCGGTGAAGATAATTAATTCTTGAAAATGTAGTGTAATTCAATAGTTAAAAAATCTACTCACCAAGCTGTGGCAAGGGACCACACATATATATGTACAGAAATCTGCAGGTTGTCAGAGGCAGTTGCTCCTTCTGCTTGCATAAGGGTTGAACGGGAAGGACGATGTG